>NC_030813.1:8484848-8787878 GCF_001704415.2 Capra hircus
TTCTTCATTTTGTGTCATAAGCGTGGTGTTAGCTGCGTATCTGAGACTATTGATATTTCTCCCAGGAATCTTGAGTCGAACTTGTGCTCAATCCAGTCTGGCATTTTACATGATGTACTCTGCATAAAAGTTAAATAAGCAGGGTGACAATATACAGCTTTGACACACTCCTTTTCCGATTTGGAACCAGTCTGTCGTTCCATGTCTGGTTCTAAATGTTGCTTCTTGACCTGCATACAGATTTCTCAGGAGACAGATCAAGAGGTCTGGTATATTCATTAATTTCATGGCTGCCGTCACCACCTGCAGTGATTCTGGAGCCCCCAAAAATAAAATCTGACACTGTTTCCACTGTTTCCCCATCTATTTCCCATGAACTGATGGGACTGGATGCTATGATCTTAATTTTCTGAATGTTGGCCTTTAGGCCAACTTTTTCGCTCTCCTCTTTCACTTTCATCAAGAGGCTTTTTAGCTCGTCTTCACTTTCTGCCATAAGGGTGGTGTCATCTGCATATCTGAGGTTATTGATATTTTACCTGGCAATCTTGATTCCAGCTTGTGTTTCTTCCAGTCCAGAATTTCTCATGATGTACTCTGCATACAAATTAAATAAGCAGGGTGACGATATATAGCCTTGATGTACTCCTTTTCCTATTTGGAACCAGTCTGTTGTTCCATGTCCAGTTCTAACTGTTGCTTCCTGACCTGCATACAGATTTCTTAAGAGGCAGGTCAGGTGGTCTGGTATTCCCATTCTTTCAGAATTTTCCACAGTTTATTGTGATCCACACAGTCAAAGGTTTTGGCATAGTCAATAAAGCAGAAATAGATGTTTTTCTGGAACTCTCCTGCTTTTTACATGATCCAGCAGATGTTGGCAATTTGATCTCTGGTTCCTCTGCCTTTTCTAAAACCAGCTTGAATGTAAGGGAGTTCACGGTTCAAGTATTGCTGAAGCCTGGCTTGGAGAATTTTGAGCATTACTTTACTAGCATGTGAGATGAGTGTAATTGTGCGGTAGTTTGAGCATTCTTTTGCATTTCCTTTCTTTGGGATTGGAATTAAAACTGACTTTTTCCAGTCCGCTGGCCACTGCTGAGTTTTCCAAATTTGCTGGCATATTGAGTGCAGCACTTTCACAGCATCATCTTTCAGGATTTGAAACAGCTCAATTGGAATTCCATCACCTCCACTAGCTTTGTTCATAGTGATGCTTTCTAAGGTCCACTTGAATTCACATTCCAAGATGTCTGGATCTTTTTTGTACAGTTCTTCCGTGTATTCTTGCCACCTCTTCTTAATATCTTGTGCTTCTGTTAGGTCCAGACCATTTCTGTCCTTTATCGAGCCCAACATTGCATGAAATGTTCCTTTGGTATCTCTAATTTTCTGGAAGAGATCTCTAGTCTTTCCCAATCTGTTGTTTTCCTGCTATGAAATTGAAAGAGTCTTACTCCTTGGAAGAAAAGTTATGACCAACCTAGATAGCATATTCAAAGCAGAGACATTACTTTGCTGACTAAGGTCCGTCTAGTCAAGGCTATGGTTTTTCCTGTGGTCATGTATGGATGTGAGAGTTGGAGTGTGAAGAAGGCTGAGGGCCGAAGAATTGATGCTTTTGAAATGTGGTGTTGGAGAAGACTCTTGAGAGTCCCTTGGACTGCAAGGAGATCCAACCAGTCCATTCTGAAGGAGATCAGTCCTGGGATTTCTTTGGAAGGAATGATGCTAACGCTGAAACTCCAGTACTTTGGCCACCTCATGTGAAGAGTTGACTCATTGGAAAAGACTCTGATGCTGGTAGGGATTGAGGGCAGGAGGAGAAGGGGACAACCGAGGATGAGATGGCTGGATGGCATCACGGACTTGATGGACGTGATTCTGAGTGAACTCCGGGAGATGGTGATGGACAGGGAGGCCTGGTGTGCTGCGATTCATGGGGTCGCAAAGAATCGGACATGACTGAGCGACTGAACTGAATTGAACTGAAAGAATTTTCCAGTGTGTTGTGATCTACACAGTCAAAGGCTCTGGGGTAATCAATAAAGCATAAATAGATGTTTCTTTCCAGAATTTTCTTGATTTTTTTATGATCCAGTGGATGTTGGCAATTTGATCTCTGGTTCCTCTGCCTTTTCTAAATCCAGCATCAACATCTGGAAGTTCATGGTTCACATACTGTTGAAGCCTGGCTTGCAGAATTTTGAGCATTACTTTGCTGGCGTGTGACATGACTGATCCAGACTTGCCTGTGTGTGTCCAGTAGCCTCCAGCAGAGGTATGGGTCAGTGGTGGCATGCTGCAGTGTCAGGGGCACCGGGTGAAGCAGTGCATGTAGGAGACCTTTTGAAGTAGGTCGACATTATCTTCATTAAAGAAGTTTGGTTTTTAATTAATTATATTTATAATTCGGTCTTTAATTAATCATAGTTTGGTCTTAGGTCAAACAACAGGGAGGAAACACAGCCTCACCCATTAACAGAAAATTGGATTAAAGATCTACTGGGCATGGCCCCACTCATCAGAACAGACCCCAGTTTCCCCCAGTCAGTCTCTCACTACAGGAAGCTTCCATAAGCCTCTTATCCTTATCTATGGAAGGTGGCCTTGGAATACAGAATGAAACAAGGCAAAGACTGATAGAGTTTGCCAAGAAAATGCACTGGTCATAGCAAACACCCTCTTCCAACAATACAAGAGAAGACTCTACACTTGGACATCACCAGATGGTCAACAATGAAATCAGATTGATTATATTCTATGCAGCAAAAGATGGAGAAGATCTATCCAGTCAACAAAAACAAGACCAGGAGCTGACTGTGGCTCAGATCATGAACTCCTTATTACCAAATTCAGACTCAAATTGAAGAAAACAGGGAAAACCGCTAGACCATTAGGTATGACCTCAATCAAATCCCTTATGATTATACAGTGGAAGTGAGAAATAGATTTAAGGGCACTGATCTGATAGAGTGCCTGATGAAATATGGAATGAGGTTCGTGACATTGTACAGGAGACAGGGATCAAGACCATCCCCATGGAAAAGAACTGCAAAAAAGAAAAATGGCTGTCTGGGGAAGCCTTAGAAATAGCTATGAAAAGAAGAGAGGCAAAAAGCAAAAGAGAAAAGTAAAGATATAAGCATCTGAGTGCAGAGTTCCAAAGAATAGCAAGAAGAGATAAGAAAGCCTTCCTCAGTCATCAATGCAAAGAAATAGAGGAAAACAACAAAATGGGAAAGACTACAGATCTCTTCAAGAAAAATAGAGATACCAAGGGAATATTTCATGCAAAGATGGGCTCAATAAAGGACAGAAATGGTATGGACCTAACAGAAGCAGAAGATATTAAGAAGAGATGGCAAGAATACACAAAAGAACTATACAAAAAGGATCTTCATGACCCGGATAATCACGATGATGTGATCAGTCATCTAGCGCCAGACATCCTGGAATGTGAAGTCAAGTGGGCCTTAGAAAGCATCACTACGAACAAAGCTAGTGGAGGTGATGGAATTCCAGTTGAGCTGTTTCAAATCCTGAAAGATGATGCTGTGAAAGTGCTGCACTCAATATACCAGCAAATTTGGAAAACTCAGCAATGGCCACAGGACTGGAAAAGGTCAGTTTTCATTCCAATCCCAAAGAAAGGCAATGCCAAAAATGCTCAAACTACCACACAATTGCACTCGTCTCACATGCTAGTAAAGTAATGCTCAAAATTCTCCAAGCCAGGCTTTAGCAATACTAGAACCATGAACTTCCTGATGTTCAAGCTGGTTTTAGAAAAGGCAGAGGAGCCAGAGATCAAATTGCCAACATCCACTGGATCATAAAAAAAGCAAGAAAATTCTGGAAAGAAACATCTATTTCTGCTTTATTGACTATACCAAAGCCTTTGACTGTGTGGATCACAATAAACTGGAAAATTCTGAAAGAATGGGAATACCAGACCACCTAATCTGTCTCTTGAGAAATCTGTATGCAGGCCAGGAAGCAACAGTTAGAACTGGACATGGAACAACAGTATGGTTCCAAATAGGAAAAGGAGTATGTCAAGGCTGTATATTGTCACCCTGCTTATATAACTTGTATGCAGAGTACATCATGAGAAATGCTGGACTGGAAGAAACACAAGCTGGAATCAAGATTGCCAGGAGAAATATCAATAACCTCAGATATGCAGATGACACCACCCTATGGCAGAAAGTGAAGAGGAATTAAAGAGCCTCTTGATGAAAGTAAAAGAGGAGAGTGAAAAAGTTGGCTTAAAGCTCAACATTCATAAAACGAAGATGATGGCATCCGGTCCCATCACTTCATAGGAAATAGGTTGGGAAACAGTGGAAAGAGTGGCAGACTTTATTTTGGGGGGCTCAAAAATCACTGCAGATGATGACTACAGCCATGAAATTAAAAGACGCTTACTCCTTGGAAGAAAAGTTATGAGCAACATAGATAGCATATTCAAAAGCAGAGACATTACTTTGCCAACTAAGGTCCGTCTAGTCAAGGCTATGGTTTTTCCAGTAGTCATGTATGGATGTGAGAGTTGGACTGTGAAGAAGGCTGAGCACCGAAGAATCGATGCTTTTGAACTGTGGTGTTGGAGAAGACTCTTGAGAGTCCCTTGGACTGCAAGGAGATCCAAACAGTCCATTCTAAGGGAGATTAACCCTGGGATTTCTTTGGAAGGAATGATGCTGAAGCTGAAACTCCAGTACTTTGGCCACCTCATGCAAAGAGTTGATTTATTGGAAAAGACTCTGATGCTGAGAAGAATTGGGGGCAGGAGGAGAAGGGGACGACAGAGGATGAGATGGCTGGATGGCATCACTGACTCAATGGATGCAACTCTGAGTGAACTCCGGGAGTTGGTGATGGACAGGGAGGCCTGGCGTGCTGTGATTCATGGGGTGGCAAAGAGTCAGACACGACTGAGTGACTGAACTGAACTGATGGATGGTGGACAGATTGAAAACCACAGTCCCAGAAAACTAATCAAACTGATCACATGGACCACAGCCTTGTCTTACTCATTGAAACTATGAGTTACATCATTTAGGGCCACCCAAGATGGGTGGGCCATGGTGAAGAATTCTGACAAAATGTGGTCCACTGGAGAAGGGAATGGCAAACCACTTCAGTATTCTTGCCTTGAGAATCCCATGAACAGTATGAAAAGAATTTCCATAAGATCCAGCAATTTTACTTCTGGATCTAAACCCAATTAATTGAAAACAGGAACTCAAAAGTTTTTGTATACCATGTTCATTGAAGTATTATTTGCAGTTGCCAAAAGGTGGAAGCTACCTAACTGTTGATTGACGGATGAATGGAAAAGCAAGAGTAATATACAGATAAAGGATTCTCTGGTGGCTCAGATGGTAAAGCATTCGTCTCCTATGCCAGACACCTGGGTTCAATCCCTGGGTTGAGTAGATACCCTGGCAGATGAAATGGCAACCCACTCCAGTATTGTTTGTTTGTTTTAATTGAAGGATAATTGCTTTACAGAATTTTGTGGTTTTCTGTCAAACCTCAACATGAATCAGCCATAGGGATATGCATATCACCTCCCTTTTGAACCTCTCTTCCATCTCCCTTCCCATCCCACACCTTCAGGCTCACAGAGAGCTTCAGTTTGTTTCCTGAGCCATATAGCAAATTCCCACTGGCTATCTATTTTACATATGGTAGTGCAAGTTTCCTTGTTATTCTTTCCAACAACTCACCCTCTGCTCCCCATGTCCATTAGTCTATTCTCTATGTCTGTTTCTCCACTGTTGCCCTGTAAATAAATTCTGCAGTACCACTTTTCTAGATTCCATATATATGCATTAGAATATGGTACTTAACTTTTTCTTTCTGACTTACTTCACTCTGTATAATACGTTCTAGGTTCATCCACCTTATCAGAACTGGCTCAAATGTGTTTCTTTTTATAGGCGAGCAATAGTCCAAGAGTGAACGTCGACATTCTAGGAATCAGCGAACTAAAATGGACTGGAATGGGTGAATTTAACTCAGATGACCATTATATCTACTACTATTAACAAGAATCCCTGAGAAGAAATGAAGTAGCCATCATGGTCAACAAAACAGTTCGAAATGCAGTACTTGGATGCAATCTCAAAAATGACACAATGATCTCTGTTCATTTCCAAGGCAAACCATTCAACATCACTGTAATCCAAGTCTATGCCTCAACCAGTAATGCTGAAGAAGCTGAGCTTGAACAATTCCATGAAGACCTACAAGACTTGTAGAACTAACACCCAAAAAAGATGTCCTTTTCATTATAGGGGACTGGAATGCAAAAGTAGGAAGTCAAGAAACACCTGGAGTAACAGGCAAATTTGGCCTTGGAATGCAGAATGAAGCAGGGCAAAGACTAATAGAGTTTTGCCAAGAAAATGCACTGGTCATAGAAAACACCCACTTCCAACAACACAAGAGAAGACTCTACACATGGACATCACCAGATGGTCAACACTGAAATCAGATTGATTATATTCTTTGCAGCCAAAGACAGAGAAGCTCTATACAGCCAGCAAAAAGAAGACTGGGAGCTGACTGTGGCACAGATCATGAACTCCTTATTGCCAAATTCAGACTCAAATTGAAGAAAGTAGAGAAAACTGCTAGACCATTCAGGTATCAGTTCAGTTCAGTTCAGTCGCTCAGTCGTGTCAGACTCTTTGCAACCCCATGAATCGCAGCATGCCAGGCCTCCCTGTTCATGACCATCTCCCGGAGTTCACTCAGACTCATGTCCATCGAGACTGTGATGCCATCCAGCCATCTTATCCTCTGTCGTTCCCTTCTCCTCCTGCCCCCAATCCCTCTCAGCATCAGAGTCTTTTCCAATGAGTCAACTCTTCTCATGAGGTAGCCAAAGTACTGGAGTTTCAGCTTTAGAATCATTCCTTCCAAAGATATCCCAGGACTGATCTCCTTCAGAATGGACTGGTTGGATCTCCTTGCAGTCCAAGGGACTCTCAAGAGTCTTCTCCAACACCACAGTTCAAAAGCATCGATTCTTCGGCGCTCAGCCTTCTTCATAGTCCAACACTCACATCCATACATGACTACTGGAAAAACCATAGCCTTGACTAGACGGACCTTAGTCGGCAAAGTAATGTCTCTGCTTTTGAATATGCTATCTAGGTTGGTCATAACTTTTCTTCCAAGGAGTAAGCGTCTTTTAATTTCATGGCTGTAATCACCATCTGCAGTGATTTTGGAGCCCCCCCAAAATAAAGTCTGACAGTGTTTCCACAGTTTCCCCATCTATTTCCCATGAAGCAATGGGACCAGATGCCATGATCTTTTTTTTTCTGAATGTTGACCTTTAGGCCAACTTTTACACTCTCCTCTTTCACTTTCATCAAGAGGCTTTTTAGCTCCTCTTCACTTTCTGCCATAAGGGTGGAGTCATCTGCATATCTGAGGTTATTGATATTTCTCCCAACAATCTTGATTCCAGCTTGTGTTTCTTCCAGTCCAGCATTTCTCATGATGTACTCTGCATACAAGTTATATAAGCAGGGTGACAATATACAGCCTTGACGTACTCCTTTTCCTATTTGGAACCAGTCTGTTGTTCCATGTCCAGTTCTAACTGTTGCTTCCTGGCCTGCATACAGATTTCTCAAGAGGCAGTTTAGGTGTTGCCATCTTTTTCAGAATTTCCCACAGTTTATTTTGATCCACATGGTCAAAGGCTTTGGTATAGTCAATAAAGCAGAAATATATGTTTTTCTGGAACTCTCTTGCTTTTTCCAGGATCCAGCGGATGTTGGCAATTTGATCTCTGGTTCCTCTGCCTTTTCTAAAACCAGTTTGAACATCAGGAAGTTCATGGTTCATGTATTGCTGAAGCCTGGCTTGGAGAATTTTGAGCATTCCTTTACTAGCATGTAAGATGAGTGCAATTGTGCGGTAGTTTGAGCATTCTTTGGCATTGCCTTTCTTTGGGATTGGAATGAAAACTGACCTTTTCCAGTCCTGTGGCCATTGCTGAGTTTTCCAAATTTGCTGGCATATTGAGTGCAGCACTTTCACAGCATCATCTTTCAGGATTTGAAACAGCTCAACTGGAATTCCATCACCTCCACTAGCTTTGTTCATAGTGATGTTTTCTATGGCCCACTTGACTTCACTTTCCAAGATGTCTGGCTCTAGATTAGTGATCACATCATCATGATTATCTGTGTTGTGAAGATCTGTTTTATACAGTTTTTCTGTGTGTTCTTGTCATCTCTTCTTAATATCTTCTGCTTCTGTTATGTCAAGCCCATTTCTGTCCTTTATCGAGCCCATCTTTGCATGAAATGTTCTCTTGGTATCTCTAATTTTCTTGAAGATATCTCTAGTCTTTCCCATTCTGTTCTTTTCCTCTGTTTCTTTGCATTGATCACTGAAGAAGGCTTTCTTATCTGTTCTTGCTATTCTTTCGAACTGTGCATTCAGGTGCTTATATCTTTCCTTTTCTCCTTTGCTTTTCGCCTCTCTTCTTTTCACAGCTATTTGTAAGGCCTCCCCAGACAGCCATTTTGCTTTTTTGTATTTCTTTTCCATGGGGATGGTCTTGATCCCTGTCTCCTGTACAATGTCATGAACCTCATTTCATATTTCATCAGGCACTCTATCTATCAGATCAAGGTCCTTAAATCTTTTTCTCACTTCCACTGTATAATCATAAGGGATTTGACTTAGGTCATACCTGAATTGTCTAGCAGTTTTCCCTACTTTCTTCAATTTGAGTGTGAATTTGGCAATAAGGAGTTCATGATCTGAGCCACAGTCAGTTCCTGGTCTGGTTTTTGTTGACTGTATAGAGCTTCTCCATCTTTTGCTGCAAAGAATATAATCAATCTGACTTCGGTGTTGACCATCTGGTTATGTCCATGTATAGAGTCTTCTCTTGTGTTGTGGAAGTGGGTGTTTGCCATGACCAGTGCATTTTCTTGGCAAAACTCTATTAGTCTTTGCCCTACTTCATTCTGCATTCCAAGGCCTGTTACTCCAGGTGTTTCTTGACTTCCTACCTTTGCATTCCAGTCCCCTATAATGAAAAGGACATCTTTTCTGGGTGTTAGTTCTAAAAGATCTTGTAGGTCTTCATAAAACCGTTCAACTTCAGCTTCTTCAGCATTACTGGTTGGGGCATAGACTTGGATTACAGTGATGTTGAATGGTTTGCCTTGGAAATGAACAGAGATCATTCTGTCGTTTTTGAGATTGCATCCAAGTACTGCATTTCGAACTGTTTTGTTGACCATGATGGCTACTTCATTTCTTCTGAGGGATTCCTGCCCTCAGTAGTAGATATAATGGTCATCTGAGTTAAATTCACCCATTCCAGTCCATTTTAGTTCGCTGAATGTTGACGTTCACCCTTACCATCTCTTATTTGACCACTTCCAATTTGCATTGATTCATGGACCTGACATTCCAGGTTCCTATGCAATATTGCTAGTTACAGCATCAGATCTTGCTTCTGTCACCAGTCACATCCACAACTGGGTATTATTTTTGCTTTGGCTCCATCCATTCATTCTTTCTGGAGTTATTTCTCCACTGATTTCCAGTAGCATATTGGGCACCTATTGACCTGGAGAGTTACTCTTTTGGTATCCAATCATTTTGCCTTTTCACATTGTTCATGGGGTTCTCAAGGCAAGAATACTGAAGTGGCTTGCCATTCCCTTCTCCAGTGGGCCACATTCTGTCAGACCTCTCCACCATGACCCGCCCATCTTGGGTTGCCCCGCAGGCATGGTTTGGTTTCATTGAGTTAGACAAGGCTGTGGTCCTAGTGTGATTAGATTGACTAGTTTTCCGTGAGTATGCTTTCCGTGTGTCTGCCCTCTGATGCCATCTTGCAATACCTACCATCTTACTTGGGTTTCCCTTACCTTGGGCGTGGGGTATCTCTTCACGGCTGCTCCAGCAAAGTACAGCCGCTGCTCTTTACCTTGGACGAGGGGTATCTCCTTACTGCCGGTGTTCCTGACCTTCCACGTGGGATAGCTCCTCTAGGCCCTCCTGCGCCTGTGCACCCACCACTCCTCAGGATGCTCCTCCCAGCCCCGGGCCCTGGCCTCAGGCTTGGGTGGCTCCTCCCAGCTGCTGCCCCTGGCCTCGGGCTAGGGGTGGCTCCTCAGGGTCACTGCCCCTGACCTCAGGCGTGAAGTGGCTTCTCCTGGCCGCCCCTGACCTCAGACGTGGGGTGTCTCCTCCCGGCCATGAGCTGGCACACAAACGCAGGCGGCCGTGGGAGCCAGCGCACTAGAACATTCAGGTAAGACCTCTCTCAAATCCCTTATGATTATACAGTGGAAGTGAGAAATAGATTCAAGGGCCTTGATCTAATAGATAGAGTGCCTGATGAAGTATGGAATGAGGTCCGTGACATTGTACAGGAGACAGGGATCAAGACCATCCCCATGGAAAAGAAATGCAAAAAAGAAAAACAGCTCTCTGAGAAGGCCTTACAAATAGCTGTGAAAAGAAGAGAAGCAAAAAGCAAAGGATAAAAGGAAAGATATAAGCATCTGAAAGCAGAGTTCCAAAGAATAGCAAAAAGAGATAAGAAACCCTTCCTCAGCAATCAATGCAAAGAAACAGAGGAAAAGAACAGAATGGGAAAGACTAGAGATCTCTTCAAGAAAAATAGAGATACCAAGAGAACATTTCATGCAAACATGGGCTCGATAAAGGACAGAAATGGTATGGACCTAACAGAAGCAGAAGGTAATGAGAAGAGGTGGTAAGAATTCACAGAAGAACTGTACAAAAAAGATGTTTATGACCTGGATAATCACGATGGTGTGATCAAACATCTAGAGCCAGACAACCTGGAATGTGAAGTCAAGTGGGCCTTAGAAAGCATCACTTCAAACAAAGCTAGTGGAGGTGATGGAATTCCAGTTGAGCTGTTTCAAATCCTAAAAGATGATGCTGTGAAAGTGCTGCACTCAATATGCCAGCAAATTTGGAAAACTCTGCAGGGGCCACAGGACTGGAAAAGGTCAGTTTTCATTCCAATCCCAAAGAAAGGCAATGCCAAAAATGCTCAAACTACCACACAATTGCACTCATCTCACATGCTAGTAAAGTAATGCTCAAAATTCTCCAAACCAGGCTTCAGCAATACATGAACCATGAACTTGCTGATGTTCAAGCTGGTTTTAGAAAAGGCAGGGGAACCAGAGATCAAATTGCCAACATCTACTGGATCATGGAAAAACTAAGAGAGTTCCAGAAAAACATCTATTTCTGCTTTATTGACTACGCTACAGCCTTTGACTGTGTGGATCACAATAAACTGTGGAAAATTCTGAGAGAGATGGGAATACCAGACCGCCTGACCTGCCTCCTAAGAAATCTGTATGCAGGCCAGAAAGCAACAGTTAGAACTGGACATGGAACACAGACTGGTTCCAAATAGGAAAAGGAGTACGTCAAGGCTGTATATTATCACCCTGCTTATTTAACTTATATGCAGAGTACATCATGAGAAATGCTGGACTGGAAGAAACACAAGCTGGAATCAAGATTGTTGGGAGAAATATCAACAACCTCAGATATGCAGATGACACCACCCTTATGGCAGAAAGTGAAGAGGAACTTAAAAGCCTCTTGATGAAAGTGAAAGAGGAGAGTGAAAAAGTTGGCTTAAAGCTCAACATTCAGAAAAAAAAAGATCATGGCATCCAGTTCCATCACTTCATGGGAAATAGATGGCTAAACAGTGGAGACAGTGTCAGATTTTATTTTTTGGGGCTCCAAAATCACAGCAGATGGTGATTACAGCCATGAAATTAAAAGACACTTACTCCTTGGAAGGAAAGCTATGAGCAACTTAGATAGCATATTCAAAAGCAGAGACATTACTTTGCCAACTAAGGTCTGTCTAGTCAAGGCTATGGTTTTTCCAGTAGTCAGGTATGGATGTGAGTGTTGGACTGTGAAGAAAGCTGAGCACTGAAGAATTGATGCTTTTGAACTGCGATGTTGGAGAAGACTCTTGAGAGTCCCTTGGACTGCAAGGAGATCCAGCCAGTCCATTCTGAAGGAGATCAGTACTGGGATTTCTTTGGAGGGAATGATGCTAAAGCTGAAACTCCAGTACTTTGGCTACCTCATGAGAAGAGCTGACTCATTGGAAAAGCCTCTGATGCTAGGGGGGGTTGGGGGCAGGAGGAGTAGGAGACGACAGAGGATGAGATTTCTGAAGGGCATCATGGACTCGATAGACGTGAGTCTGAGTAAATTCCGGGAGATGGTGATGGACAACGAGGCCTGGCGTACTGCAATACATGGGGTCACAGAGAGTCAGACTCGATTGAGTTACTGAACTGAGCTGATGGAACTGAACTGATGGTGCTTTTATTCCTAGTTTTTAAAGGAATCTGCATACCATCTTCCATAGTGTCTTTATAAATTTACACTCCCACCAACAGCGCAAGAGCATTCCGTTTTCTCCACACACTCATTAGTATTTATATACTATAAAACTATAAAACTCTTAGAGGAAAACATAGGCAGAACACTCAATGACATAAATCAAAGCAAGACCCTCTATGACCCACCTCCTAGAGTAACAGAAATAAAAACAACAGTAAACAAGTAGGACCAGATTAAATGTAAAAGCTTTTGCACAGCAAAGGAGATTATAAGCAAGGTGAAAAGACAATGCTCAGAATGGAGAAAATAATAGCAAATGAAACAACTGACAAAGCATTAATTTCCAAAATATATAAGCAACTCATACAACTCAATACCAGAAAAACAAACAACTCAATCAGAAAGTGGGAAAAATACCTAAACAGCCATGTCTCCAAAGAAGACCTTCAGATGACTAACAAACACATGAAAAGATGCTCAACATCACTCATTATTCAGTTCATTTCAGTTCAGTCGCTCAGTCGTGTCTGACTCTTTGTGACCCCATGAATCGCAGCACGTCAGGCCTCCCTGTCCATCACCAACTCCAGGAATTCGCTCAGACTCACGTCCATCGAATCAGTGATGCCATCCAGTCATCTCATCCTCGGTCATCCCCTTCTCCTCCTGCCCCCAATCCCTCGCAGCATCAGAGTCTTTTCCAATGAGTCAGCTCTTTACATCGCTTATTATTAGAGAAATGCAAATAAAAACTACAATGAGATGTCACCTCACACTGGTCAGAATGGCCCTCATCAAAATGTCCACTCCATTATTCTTGCCTGGAAGTCTCCATGGACAGTGTAGCTTGGTGGGCTACAGCCCATGGGATTGCAAAAAGTCAGACATGACTGAGCAGCTAAGCACAGCACAGTATACAGATGCAATATAATATTATTCAGTTCTAAAAAGAAAGGAAATTCTGACACATACCACAACATGGATGAACCTTGAAGAGATTATGCAAACTTAGGTAAATCAGTCAAAAAGGACACATATTTTATGATTCCTCTTTTGTGAAGGACCTAGAGTAATCAAATTCATAGAGCTATAAGTAGAATGATGGTTTCCTATACCTCATGGTAGCATGGTGATGAATTTTGTTTTATGAATACTTAGCTCAGTTTAGCAAGATGAAAAAAGTTTTGGAAATGAGTGCTGGCTATGGCTGCACAAAAAAATGAATGTAACTAATACCACTAAATTGTACACCTAAAAGTGATTTTTTTAAAGTACAATTTGTGTTATGTATTCTTTGCCACCATAAATAAAATAAGAATTATAAAGAATGTAAGTCTCTTTACTTATGTATAATAGAAAAATATGTATTTAATTTTCAATTTTAAATGAAATATATTATAAAATAACTTTACCTAAATTTCCTGGTGCTTTTGCATCTTTTGAGGCATATTTTTATTTTATTCATCAAGAGCTGTGTATCATATTTACATAGTTTCTCAATCCTAAGTAATAGCTGTCAACAACTTTTTTAAAAGAGCAATTAATGCCTATCATTATTTAGAAAGGAAAGTTTTCTGAGTCTTTTGGTTACTTTCATTTTAGTATGTGCTTAATTTTATATGCCCTAGGGAACCAATATAAAGACAAAAATTAACTTAAAGGTCATAAAATATAGGCAGCAACTTCTGAGCACATGTAACACATAGTTCATTGGTTGAATATTTTATAATTCTTATGTAATTTAGTCTTCACATGGAATGAGTATTATTATTTTCATTTTACAGAGTAAGGAGTAAAGAAACAAAAATAAATACATTCCCTAAAATCACACCATTCTTGCACCTCAGACTTGAAATAAAGTTTTAAAAAATATTGTTACTGATTTTCGCTAATGCTAGTGATTTGTACTTTCTGTCATATTTGCTGCTTCCGTAGGCATATCAGTGTGTGAGTATGTGAGCGTGTCCATTGGGTGTACATTCATGACAGCTCTTTTGAAGATAGTTGTACTTAATTTTTAAATATCATCTAGAAGTTTCATACAGATAGATGTTTAGCAAAGGCCGCATTTACCTTTGTTTTCTTGAGTGATTTATCTTACCATGTACAGGTCAGCCACTAGCAGCATGCCTTAAGTTAGAGAAACAGTGATTCTTCAAAGGGGGGAAAAATTACTTTTAGTGTCAATAAGCAACATATGACATGCTTAATATTCACTTCATGCAACTTTTAATTTAGAAGTGAAAACTTATGTTCTCACAGGAAATAGCTTACTTTCTGCACAAAGTATTACATTTTTGTGATTTACTGAAGTATTAACATGGAAATGGTGATGTTAAACAATACTTTTGATAGCTCTAAAAGTGTAGTGGGAATCATGATTTCATAAGAAGAAAATTAGTTATGTAGGTAACATTATTGTATAATTTCCCTCGGGATCTCTACATCAGGATAGGTTTTATTATATCCTAAAACAAGTTGCCTACATTCACTTTAGCTATAAAGTAATGCTGAATACAACAATATCATAAGGCAGCTCACAGTGCGAGTAAAGACATCTGTTAATGGTACCATGAATAGTTATGAACTGAGGTGCTCAAATGGCTTTGCCAGCAAGTATTGCCTCCTAATTTATTTTTATAGCAAATGGAAGTCTCATTTTTTATGGTTGGGTAGTTTGCATTCAAATGTACCAATAACTTCAAATGCAATCGGTTCTACACAGCATGCTTTATTGTAGTGCATAAGATAAAATTGCTAATGGTCCATTGATGGGAAGACATCTTCAGTATCAGCAAATTTGTCTCATTCTTTGTTTTTCTGTATACAAGGTAATTTTAAAATACTATGTATTTATTTATAGCAATATTTAAGGGACTGATTTTATATTGTTAATATAATTCCAAATTATGTAAATCTGAAACAAAATGTATATTTTCTCTCTTTGGATCCTGAAATGTTTAATATACATTCAGTTATGCTGTAACAGAAATTTAGTTTTGAAAGGATTTTTTACTTAGGAAAACTATTTGCTATGGACTGAATTCTTTCCCCTTAGTTACTATGTTTGTCATTACCCATAATGTGACTGTATTTGGAGAAAGGACTTAAGAGAGGGTGATTAAAGCTGTAAAAAGTGAAAGTTGCTCAGTTGTGTCCAACTCTTTGCAACCCCGTGGACTACACAGTCCATGGAATTCTCCAGGCCAGAATAACTGGAGTGGGTAGCCTTTTCCTTCTCCAGGGGATCTTCCCAACCCAGGGATCGAACCCAGTTCTCCCACATTGCCAAGCCACAAGGGAAGCCCAATTAAAGCTAGGCAAGTTCAGTAGGGTGGGGCTCTGGTCCAATAGGATCAGTGTCCTCAAAAAACAGACACTGGAGAGAGTTGCCCATCCCCTGAGCATGTGAAGAAGAGGTCACATTGAGCACCTAGCAAGATAGTGGTCACCTAGAAGCCAAGAGAAAAGGCTTCATAATAAAGATCTACATTGTCAGTATCCTGATCTTAGACGTAAAGTCTCCAGAACTGTGAGAAATAAAATTCTATCTTTAAACCACCAAGTCTGTGGCAGCCTGGACAGACTAATAGACTATCAAAATACATTTAAGGTTAAAGATTTATTGAAGTGAATTTACCCATAAGTTAGATAAACTATGAAAATGATACTTTCATTTATTGAACAGAGTCATAGTAGCTTCTTTAACTACTACATTACCAAAGGTTCAAATTTAAACTGTTTCAGTAGCTTACTTTTTTCCACTACCTTTGAATTACTATTCAAAAGAACTTCACAGGTATGTGTCTTTATTTCTGAGTTATAAATAGGAAAACAAAATATTTTAAACCTAAATATAAAACTTATGACTTGTGAGTTTCTAATCAAATATTATTTGTTAACCTAAAGAATTCTATATTAATGAGCAGACCTTTGAAGGCCTAAACATTGATTTATCTTATCCATACTTTTATAGCAGTAATGATATCATTGGATATAGATTTGAGAGCATTTAAATATGGATTGGGGCTTCCTTGGGAGCTCAGCCATTGAATCTGCCTGGAATGCAGGAGACCCTAGTTCAATCCCTGGGTCAAGAGATCCCCTGGAAAAGGGATAGGCTACCGACTGCAGTATTATTGGGCTTCTGTAGTGGCTCAGATGGTAAAGAATCTGCCTGCAACACAGGAGACCTGGGTTTGATTCCTGGGTTGGGAAGATCCCCTGAAGGAGGGCATGGCAACCCTCTCCAATATTCTTGCCTGAAGAATCCCCATGGACAGAGGAGCCTGACAGGCTACAGTTCATAGGGTCACAAAAAGTTGGACAGGATTAAAGCAATTGGATTACTTCATTAAAAAATCTTCAAATAGGAGTGGTTTAATTAAAACTGAATAGAATAGAATTATACTGATAAGAATTTATAGCAGTAATGAAATAGTGATAGAAATTGAGCTTATGTTTTGTCAATAAGAAACAGCATTGCAATTTAGTGGAAAAAATAAAATAAAGAGCTAAATTAAATCTGCAACTCAAGCAGATGACAGAACTTAATAATAACTATTATTATTTATACCTTTTTACCATAATATGTCAGAGTTGAAAATCTTGTTGATTTTACCCTGTGTTAAAATTTAAGTTTTAAAAAATTCTGTAACAAAAATGCCAGTGTTATGCAGATTCTAACTCTTAAATTTTAGTTTCTTTGAAAGAAATTGAGGCTGGGAAAGAAGTTATCTACTTGATTTAGTACACTTGGAAAAGAGTTTCAGCCTAGGTGGACAAGTAGGTGAGGGTACTAAGCTACATATTTGCATTCCACCATGGGGACTTTTGGAGAAGGCGATGGCACCCCACTCCAGTACTCTTGCTTGGAAAATCCCATGGACAGAGGAGCCTGGTAGGGTGCCGTCCATGGGGTCGCGAAGAGTCGGACACGACTGGGCGACTTCCTTTTCACTTTTTACTTTCATGCATTGGAGAAGGAAATGGCAACCCACTCCAGTGTCCTTGCCTGGAGAATCCCAGGGACGGGGGAGCCTGGTGGGCTGCCGTCTATGGGGTCACACAGAGTCAGACATGACTGAAGTGACTTAGCACCTGCAGCAGCATGGGGACTTTTAGAATTTTATTGCAAACTGTCTTATTTTTGTTTTTCCCTTTTCTCACAATTTGCATCAACAACAACAAAGACAAGATGCTAAGAACTGTGTAAAATCATGTTTGTTGAGTGAAATGGAAATAATTGAGGAAAACAGAAATCTTCTCCTTAGTTATTTTATCTTGCAACATATACTGTAATGATTCTGAAAAGATTTTCACAATATCATATATTCCATTAAAGATGCCAACTGGCTTACAACTGACATTTTTTCAATTGTTTTCTATTGAAGGAAAAAAAATCACAAAACATAAAATTATGCATTTTAATGTACAAATCAATAGCATTTACTAAATTCACAATGTTTTGTAACCACCACCTCTATTACTCCAAAAAGAAACATTTTATCACCTACAAAGGAAGCCTTGTACTCATTAAGCAGTAACTCCAAATTTCCTCCTCTCTCCAGCTCCTGGAAACCTCAATCTTTTTTATGTATGTGGATTTACTTATACTATACATTGACACAAGTGGAATTATACAGTAGGTGATTTTCAGTGTCCAGATTCTTTCACTTAGCTAATGTCTTTGATTTCCATTCACATTGAAGCATTTATCAGTACTTCATTTATTTTTATGGCAGAATAATATTCCATTGTATATATACATAACACAATTTATTCATTGATTCATTTATGGCATATGAGTTGTTTCCACTTTTGGTTATGTGTGTGTTCTCAATCATTCAGTTGTGTCTGTCTCTGCAACTCTGTGGACTGTAGGCTGCCAGGATCCTCTGTCCATGGAATTTTCCAGGCAAGAATATATATATTTCAAGAAATATCTATTCAAGTCTTTTACTTAAAAAAAAAAAAAGGATTATTTGTATTTCTGTGGTTGAGTTGTAAGAGTTATTCATTTATTATGGGCACTAGACTCAGATATAATAATTACAAATATTATCTCTCATTCTCTTGGTTGCCTTTTAACCTTCCTGGTGTCTTTTGAATCACAAATTTTTGAAATTTTATCAAAATCTAATTTAATTTTTTTCCTTTGTTGCTTGTGCATTTGCTATTACATCTAATAATCCATTGCTAAAACCAAGATTATGAAGATTATGTTTTATACTAAGGATTTTATGCCTTTGTCTCTTATATTAGGGTCATTGATCTATTTTTAGTTGATGATGTGAGGTAGAGGTTCAATTTATTTGCATGTACATATTCAGTTGTTTAATCACCATTTGATGAAGAGTCTATATTTCCCCCCATTAACTGATTTTAACACCTTTGTTGAAAATCAATTGACTACAGATGTATGGGTTTAATTCTGTTCTTGTCATTCCATTTTATTGTTTTATATGTGCCTGTTCCTAAGGTAATATCATGCCAACAAAGCTAATATCATGACATTTTGATTACTGTAGATTTGTAGTAAATTTTGAAATTTGGAAATGTAAGACTTCCAAATTTATTCTTTTTCAAAAAGAAACTGCTGGGGACCTCTCACAATTCTATGTTAATCTTCAAATTGGCTTTTCTTTCTCTGAAAATTTTGGTAAGGATATGCTAGGAATTTTGATAGAGATTGCCTTCAATCTGTAGATTGCTTTGGGTAGTATTGTTATCATAATATGATTAAATTTAACAATCAATGAACATTGAATATATTTCTGTTTATTTAGAAAAGCAAAGTGAAAGTGTCAATCACTCAGTCGAGTCTGACTTTCTGGGACCCTGTGTACCGTAGCCCACCAGGCTCCTCTGTCCTTAAAATATTCCCCCCAAGAATACTGGAGTGGGTTGCCATTATTTTCTCCAAGGATCTTTTTTAAGTTTTATTTAATTTTTTTCAGTAATATGTTGTAATTTTCAGTAAGCAATTCTTGTTCATCCTTGGTATCTCTAGGTATTTTCTTCTTTCTGATTCTACTGTACATAGAATTTATTTTCTTAATTTCTTGTTCAGATTGTTTATTACTAAAAACCACAATTGATGATTCCATTGACCTTTTACTTATGATTTTACTAATTTTTATTTTCTCCAGCAGAATATTTTGTGGACTCTTTGGGATTATATATATATTTTCTAATGAGCTTGTCAGAAAATAGTCATAATTTTATTTCTTTCTCTTCAGTTTGGTACTTTTTTTTTTCCTTGACCAATTTTTTTTCTTGACCAATTTTGTAGCTAGAATGCTACAAAATGTTGCATGAAAGTGAACGTTGCGTCCAACTCTTTGTGACCCCATGGGCAATACAGCCTGTGGAATTCTCCAGGCCAGACTACTAGAGTGAGTAGCTTTCCCTTTCTCCAAGGGATTTTCCCAACTCAGAGATCAAACTCAGGTCTCCCACACTGCAGGCAGATTCTTTACCAGCTGAGCCACCAATGAAGCAAAATGTTGAATAGGTGATGAAATGGGCATCCTCTTCTGATTTCTGATCTTAGGGACTGTGTTAATCACTCAGTCGTGTCTGACTCTTTGCAACTCCAGGGACTGTATCCTGCCAGGCTTCTCTATCCATGGAATTCTCCCAGCAAGAATACTGGACTGGATTGCCATTCCCTCTTCCAGAGGAACTTCCCAACTCAGGGACTGAACCCTGGTAATCTTAGGGAGAAAGTTTTCAGACCCTCACCCTTGAGTATGGTGTTAGCTTTGTTTTTGTTGTTGTTAAATGTTTTTACCCTGTTGATGAAGTCTACTTTTTACATAATTTTTTCTATGTTTTAATCATCAAAAGAGTGTGTAATTTGTCAGCTACTTTTTCTGCATCAATTGAGATGGACTATACTTACCATTTTTCTTTGTTATGCAGTTTGGTGTATTACATTAACTGATTTTCTTATGTTTAAACACTCTTGAATTCCTGGGATACATCCCACTTGGTAATGCTATGTAACCCTTTTAATATGCTGCTGAATCTTGTTTGCCACAGTTTATTGAGGATACTTATGTCTATATTCACAAGTAGCATTGATTTATAGTTTCCAGCAGGAGAGCATAAGAAGCTGAAATCTGACCAAGTGTACAGAAGCAGTAACATATGCTTTGAATTTAAACCTCAGTTAAGTTCAGTTGCTCAGTCATGTCCAACTCTCTGCGACCCCATGAATCGCAGCACGCCAGGCTTCCCTGTCCATCACCAACTACTGGAATTCACTCAAACTCACGTCCATTGAGTCAGTGATGCTATCCAGCCATCTCATTCTCTGTCGACCCCTTCTTCTCCTGCTCCCAATCCCTTCCAGCATCAGAGTCTTTTCCAATGAGTAACTCTTCGCATGAGGTGGCCAAAATACTGGAATTTCAGCTTCAGCATCATTCCTTCCAAAGAAGTTCCAGGGCTGATCTCCTTCAGAATGGACTGGTTGGATCTCCTTGCAGTCCAAGGGACTCTCAAGAATCTTCTCCAACACCACAGTTCAAACGCATCAATTCTTCGGCGCTCAGCCTTCTTCACAGTCCAACTCTCACATCCATACTTGACTACTGAAAAACCATAGCCTTGACTAGATGGACCTTAGTTGGCAAAGTAATGTCTCTGCTTTTGAATATGCTATCTAGATTGGTCATAACTTTCCTTCCAAGGAGTAAGTGTCTTTTAATTTCATGGCTGCAATCACCATCTGCAGTGATTTTGGAGCCCCCCAAAATAAAGTCTGACAGTGTTTCCACAGTTTCCCCATCTATTTCCCATGAAGCAATGGGACCAGATGCCATGATCTTTTTTTTTTCTGAATGTTGACCTTTAGGCCAACTTTTACACTCTCCTCTTTCACTTTCATCAAGAGGCTTTTTAGCTCCTCTTCACTTTCTGCCATAAGGGTGGAGTCATCTGCATATCTGAGGTTATTGATATTTCTCCCAACAATCTTGATTCCAGCTTGTGTTTCTTCCAATCCAGCGTTTCTCATGATGTACTCTGCACACAAGTTAAATAAGCAGGGTGACAATATACAGCCTTGACGTACTCCTTTTCCTATTTGGAACCAGTCTGTTGTTCCATGTCCAGTTCTAACAGTTGTTTCCTGACCTGCATACGGATTTCTCAAGAGGCTGGTCAGATGGTCTGGTATTCCCATCTCTTTCAGAATGTTCCACAGTTTATTGTGATCCACACAGTCAAAGGCTTTGGCATAGTCAAGAAAGCAGAAATTGATGTTTTTCTGGAACTCTCTTGCTTTTTTGATGATCCAGCAGATGTTGGCAATTTGATCTCTGGTCCCTCTGCCCACTCGACTTCACATTCCAGGATGTAATCCTGAGTAAATAAAAATCAGATTATGGTCCACAGAGAGTTTGAGGCAGATATAGTTGTCTTTTTTTTTTCCTTTTTTTTTTTTTTTTTCTGACCATAGCCTTTCTTGGTCCCACTCAGAGAAAAATAATTTATAACAACCTTAAAATTGGGAACTTCCCTGGTGACTCAGACGGTAAAGCGTCTGCCTGCAACGTGGGAGACCTGGGTTCAATCCCTGTGTCAGGAAGATCCCCTGGAGAAGGAAATGGCAACCCACTCCAGTACTCTTGCCTGGAAAATCCCATGGATGGAGGAGCCTGGTAGGCTACAGTCCATGAGGTTGTGTTATGCCCAAGTTGTGAAATCTCCCAATGACCACCAAGGAGCCGATATCTGATGCAAAAGCAAGAGAGTTTTTGTTACCAAGCTCGAGCTGGGGCTCCCACCGTTACGGACGCAGCAACTGAGGAGAGGAGCCCAGAACTCTGGGTTACATTGCTTATATAGGGTATTCTCGTGTGAAAAATTCGAAAAACTGTAATTTCTGTGTTGGGAGACGTCTAATTGGTTACCTTCTGTGGAAGGATTAGGTGTTGGGTTCTGATTGGTTTTCATTTCCTGGGCTGGCCACGGGTTCTGATTGATTCCCATTTCCTGGGCTTAATTCGAATTTCCTGGGCAGGTCATAAGTCCTGAACATAAAGTCAGGAGATCCTGATCTGGGATTTGAATGGCTCGCAGGTGGTGGGGTGATGTCAGGGGATTTCCAAAGACTCTTTCCTCAGTACTCTAAAATGAAGTCTTTTTTAACAAAATGGGGTGGCTTGGGTTCTTCAGTTGCAAAGGGTCAGACAGGACTGAGTGACTTCACTTTTTCATTTTCACTTTAAAATTGGTTGGGACATAAAAACAGGAAAATCTTTGTTATATATATATTAAAGAAAATCGTTATCTTGGAAGTAAAAGTAAAAAGTGTCCTATAAGCAGTGGATTCTAGGGAGTTGTTTTGAAAGTTTCACAACAGTGTCATAAATGGACCACAAATTGTATCTAGTGTTGTAAAATAGCCACAGAACCTAATCAGCAGTCCCACCTAAGTCCCAAAAAGCTTTTCGTGTGGGTACCTGATGAAAATTAAGTCAAAGACCATGAGTATTAACCATCTATCACTAGACTACACATGATGACACAGAATCAGGGAGGAACAATGTAGATCAAGGACTGGTATTATCATCTTTCTCAATTCCATATATATGCATTAATATACTATATTGGTGTTTTTCTTTCTGACTTGCTACACTCGGTATAATAGGCTCCACTTTCATCCACTTTATTAGAATGGACACAAATGCATTCTCTTTAATGACTGAATAATATTCCATTGTGTATATGTACCATAAATTTTTTATCCATTCATCTGCCAATGGAGATCTAAGTTGCTTCCGTGTCCTAGCTATTGTAAACAGTGCTGCGATGAACATTGGGGTACACGTGTCTCTTTCAATTCCGGTTTCCTCAGTGTGCATGCCCTGCAGTGGGACTGATGGGTAGTATGGCTGTTCTATTCCAGTTTTTTAAGGAATCTCCACACTGTTCTCCACATTGGTTGTACTAGTTTGTATTCCCACCAACAGTGTAAGTGAAGTGAAGTGAAGTCACTCAGTCATGTCTGACTCTTTGTGACTCCATGTACTGTAGCTGAATGGGCTCCTCTGTCCATGGGATTTTCAAGGCAAGAGTACTGGAGTGGGTTGTCATTTTCTTCTCCAGAGGATCTTCCCGACCTAGGGCTCAAACCCAGGTCTCCCACATTGTAGGCAGACGCTTTACCATCTGAGCCACCAGGGAAGCAAGAGGGTTCCCTTTTCTCCACATCCTTTCCAGCATTTCATGTTTGTAGACTTTTGATGGCAACCATTTTGATCAGTGAGAGATGTCTGTTTAGTTCTTTGGCCCATTTTTTTTATTGGGTTGTTTATTTTTCTGTGATTGAGCTGCATGAGCTGCTTGTATATTTTGGAGATTAATTCTTTGTCAGTTGCCTCCTTTGCAATTTTTTTCTCCCATTCTGAAAGCTGCCTTTTCACCTTGCTTATACTTTCCTTCGTTGTGCGAAAGCTTTTAATTATGCCCTATTGTTTTATTATTGTTTTTATTTCCATTACTCTGGGAGGTGGGTCATAGAGGATCTTGCTGGGATTTATGTCAGAGTGTTCTGCATATGTTTTTCTCTTGGAGTTTTAGTTTCTGGTCTTACATATAGATCTTTAATCATTTTGAGTTTATTTGTGTGTATGGTGTTAGAAAGTGTTTTATTTTCATTCTTTTACAGGTGGTTGACCAATTTCCCAGCACGACTTGTTAAAGAGATTGTCTTTTCTCCATTATATATTTTTGCCACCTTTGTCAAAGATAAAGTGTCCTTAGGTGCATAGATTTATCACTGGGCTTTCTATTTTGCTCCATTAATCTATATTTCTGTCTTTGTGCCAGTACCATACTGTCTTGATGACTGAAGATTTGTTGTATAGCCTGAAGTCAGGTAGGTGGATTCCTCCAGTTCCATTCTTATTTCTCAAGATTGCTTTGGATATTCAAGGTTTTTGTGTTTCCATAAAAGCTGTGAAACTATTTGTTCTACTTCTCTGAAAAATGCCGTTGGTAGCTTGATAGGGTTTGCATTGAATCTATAGATTGCTTTGTGTAGTATCCTCATTTTCACTATATTGTTTCTTTCAATTCATGAATCTGTCATATTTCTCCATCTATTTGTGTCATCTTTGATTCCTTTCATCAGTGTTTTATAGTTTTCTACATATAGAGCTTTTGTTTCTTTCAGTTCAGTCAGTTCAGTTGCTTAGTCATGTCTGACTCCTTGTGACCACATGGACTACAGCATGCCAATCCTCCCTGTCCATCACCAACTCCTACATTTTACACAAACTCATGTCCATTGAGTCAGTGATGCCATCCAACCATCTTATCCTCTGCTGTTCCCTTCTACTCTCAATCTTTCCCAGCATCAGGGTCTTTTCAAATGAATCAGTTCTTCACCTCAGTTGGACAAAGTATTATAATTTCAGATTCAGCATCAGACTTTCCAATGAATGTTCAGGACTGAATTTTTTTAGGATGGACTGGTTGTATCTCCTTGCAGTGCAAGGGACTCAAGAGGTTTCTACAATACCAGAGTTCAAAAGCATCAATTCTTCAGCACTTAGTTTTCTTTGTAGTTCAACTCTCACATCCATATGTGACTACTAGAAAAACTATAACTTTTACTAGACAAATCTTTGTTAGCAAAGTTATGTCTCTGCTTTTTATTTTTTATTATTATTAATTTTAAATTTACTTATTTTAATTAGAGGCTAATTACTTTACAATATTGTAGTGGTTTTGCCATACATTGACATGAATCAGCCATGTGTGTACAAGTGTTTCCCACCCTGAATCCCTCTCCCACCTCCCTCCCCATCCCATTCCTCAGGGTCATCCCAGTGCACCAGCCCTGAGCACCCTGTCTCATGCATCAAACCTGGACTGGCGATCTCTTTCCCATATGATATTATACATGTTTCAATACTGTTCTCTCAAATCATCCCACCCTTGCCTTCTCCCGCATAGCCCAAAAGACTGCTCTATACATCTGTGTCTCTTTTGCTGTCTCACACATAGAGTCATAAGGGATTTGATTTAGGTCATACATGAATGATCTAGTGGTTTTCCCCACTTTCTTCAATTTCAGTCTGAATTTGGCAATAAGGAGTTCATGATCTGAATCACAGTCAGCTCCCGGTCTTGTTTTTGCTGACTGTATACAGCTTCTCCATCTTTGGCTGCAAAGAATATAATCAATTTGGTTTTGGTGTTGACCATCGGATGATGTCCATGTGTACAGTCTTCTCTTGCGTTATTGGAAGAGGGTGTTTGCTATGACCAGTGTGTTCTCTTGGCAGAACTCTATTAGCCTTTGCCCTGCTTCATTCTGTACTCCAAGGCCAAATTTGCCTGTTACTCCAGGTGTTTCTTCACTTCCCACTCTTCTATCCCAGTCCCATATAATGAAAAGGACAGCTTTTTTGCCTGTTAGTTCTAGAAGGTCTTGTAGGTCTTCATAGAACCATTCAAATTCAGCTTCTTCAGCATTACTGGTTGGGGTATAGACTTGGATTACCATGATATTGAATAGTTTGCCTTGGAAATGAACAGAGATCATTCTGTCGTTTTTGAGATTGCATCCAAGTACTGCATTTCAGACTCTTTTGTTGACTATGAAGGCTACTCCATTTCTTCTAAGGGATTCCTGCCCACAGTAGAGGATATAATGGTCATCTGAGTTAAATTCACCCATTCCAGTCCATCTTAGTTCACTGATTCCTAGGATGCCAATGTTCACTCTTGCTATCTCCTGTTTGATCACTTCCAGTTTGCCTTGATTCATGGACCTAACATTCCAAGTTCCTATGCAATATTGCTCTTTACAGCATCGAACCTTGTTTTTATCACCAGTCCCATTGACAACCAGGTGTTGTTTTTGCTTGGGCTGTGTTCTTTCATTTTTTCTGGAGTTATTTCTCCACTGATCTCCAGTAACATATTAGGCACTTACCGATCTGAGGAGTTCATCTTTAAGTGTCCTATCTTTTTACTTTTTCATACTGTTCATGGCGTTCTCAAGGCAAGAATATCGAAGAGGTTTGCCATTCTTTTCTCCAGTGGACCACATTCTGTCAGACCTCTCCACCATGACCTGTCCGTCTTGGGTGGCCCCACACAGCATGGCTTAGTTTCACTGAGTTAAAGAAGGCTGTGGTCCATGTGATCAGATTAGCTAGTTGTCTGTGATTGTGGTTTCAGTCCGTCTACCCTCAGATGCCCTCTCTCAGTCCTGACCGTCTTACATGGGTATCTCTTATCTTGGACGTGGAGTATCTCTTCATGGCTGTTCCAGCAAAGCACAGCTGCTGCTCCTTACCTTGGACACAAGGTAGCTCCTCTCAGCTGCACTTCTGTGTGCTGGAAGCCACTGCGTTTTTATGCCATCACAGCCACCGTGTTTCTGGAGAAAACCACTATACCATTCAGGTATTACTTAAATCAAATCCATTAGGACTATACAGTGGAAGTGAGAAATAGATTTTTAGGGACTAGATCTGATACAGTGCCTGATGAACTATGGATGGAATTTCATGACATTGTACAGGAAACAGGAATCAAGACCACCCCAAGAAAAATAAATGCAAGAAAGCAAAATGACTGTCTGAGGAGGCCTTACAAATAGCTATGAAAAGAAGAGAAGTGAAAAACAAACAAGAAGAGAAAAGAAAGAGAATGCAGAGTTCCAAAAAATAGCAAGGAGAGATAAGAAAGCCTTCCTCAGCAATCAATGAAAGGAAATAGAGGAAAACAATAAAATGGGAAAGACTATAGATCTCTTCAAGAAAATTAGAGATATCAAGAGAACATTTCATGCAAAGATGGGCTCAATAAAGGACAGAAAACGTAGAGACTTAACAGAAGCAGAAGATATTAAGAAGAGGAGGCAAGAATACACAGAAGAACTGTACAAAAAAATCTTCATGACACAGATAATTATGATGGTGCGATCACTCACCTAGAACCAGACGTCCTGGAATGTGAAGTCAAGTGGGCCCTAGGAAGCATCACTATGAACAAAGCTGGTGGAGGTGATGGAACCCCAGTTGAGCTATTTCAAATCCTAAAAGATGATGCTGTGAAAGTGCTGCACTCAATATGCCAGCAAATTTGGAAAACTCAGCAGTGGCCACAGGACTGGAAAAGGTCAGTTTTCATTCCAATCCCAAAGAAAGGCAGTGCCAAAGAATGCTCAAACTACCACACAATTGCACTCATCTCACACGCTAGTATCATAATGCTTAAAATTACCCAAGCCAGTCTTTAGCAATACCTGAAATGTGAAGATCCAGAGAGTAAAGCTGGTTTTAGAAAAGGCAGCGGAACCAGAATCAAATTTTCAACATCCACTGGATCATCAAAAAAGCAAGAGATTCAAGAGAAATGTCTACTTCTACTTTAGTGAATATGCCAAAGCCTTTGACTGTGTGGATCACAATAAACTGTGGAAAATTCTGAATGAGATAGGAATATCAGACTACCTGACCTGCCTCTTGAGAAACCTGTATGCAGTTCAGGAAGTAACAGTTAGAACTAGACATGGAACAACAGACTGGTTCCAAATAGGAAAAAGAGTATGTCAAGGCTGTATATTGTCACCCTGCTTATTTAACTTATATGCAGAGTACATCATGAAAAATGCTGGCCTGTAGGAAGCACAAGCTGGATTCAAGATTGCCGAGAAAAATATCAATAACCTTAGATATGCAGATGGCACTATCCTTATGGGCGAAAGCAAAGAAGAACTAAAGAGCCTCTTGAGAAAGTGAAAGAGGAGAATGAAAAAGTTGGCTTAAAGTTAAACATTCAGAAAACTAAGATCATGGCACTGGTCTCATCACTTCATGGCAAATAGATTGGTAAACAGTGGAAACTGTGGGTGACTTTATTTTTGAGGGCTCCAAATTCACTGCAGATGATGATTCCAGCCATGAAATTAAAAGATGCTTACTACTTGGAAGGAAATTTATGATCAACCTGGACAGCATATTAAAAAGCAGAGACATTACTTGGTCAAAAGAGGTCCATCTAGTCACGGCTATGCTTTTTCCAGTGGTCATGTATCGATGAGAGAGTTGGACTGTGAAGAAAGCTGAGTGGAGAAGAATTAATGCTTTTGAACTGTGGTGTTGGAGAAGACTCTCGAGAGTCCCTTGGACTGCAAGGAGATACAACCAGTCCATCCTAAAGGAGATCAGTCCTGGATGTTCATTGGAAGGACTGATGCTGAAGCCGAAACGGCAATACTTTGGCAACCTGATATGAAGAACAGACTCATTTGAAACGACCTTGATGTTGGGAAAGATTGAGGGCAGGAGGAGAAGGGAACAACAGAGTATGAGATGGCTGGATGGCATCACCGACTCGATGGACATGAATTTTAGTGAACTCCAGGAGTTGGTGATGGACAGGGAGGCCTGGCGTGCTGTAATTCACGGGGTCACAAAGAGTAAGATACAACTGAGTAACTAAACTGACTGATATAGGGTCTTTCCCATCTTTCTAAATTCCATATATATGCATTAATATATTGTATTGGTGTTTTTCTTTCTGGCTTACTTCACTCTGTATAATAGACTCCAGTTATTCCACCTCATTAGAACTGATTCAAATGCATTATTTTTCATAGTTGAGTAATATTCCATTGTGTAGAATTACCACAGGTTTCTTACCCATTCATTGCCCATGGATATCTAGGTTGCTGTTATGTTCTGGCTATTAAAAACAGTGCTGGGATGAACACTGTGGTACACGTGTCTTTCAATACTGGTTTCCTCGGTGTTGTATGCCCAGCAGTGGGATTTCTGGGTCATATGGCAGTTGTATTTCCACTTTTTTAAGGGATCTCGACAGTGTTCTCCATAGTGGCTGTACTAGTTTGCATTCCCACCAACAGTGCAAGAGGGTTCCCTTTTCTCTACACCTTCTACAGAATTTATTGTTGGTAAACTTTTGGTTAGCAGCCATTCTGACCGAGGTGAGATGGTACCTCACTGTGGTTTTGATTTGCATTTCTCTGATAATGAGTGATGTTGAACATCTTTTCATGTGTTTGTTAGCATCTATATGTCTTCTTTGGAGAAATGTCTGTATAGTTCTTTGGCCCATTTGTTTGATCAGGTCATCTGTCTTTCTGGAATTGAGCTGCAAGTGTTGCTTATACATTTTTGAGATTAATTACTTGTCAGTTACTTCATTAGCTATTATTTTCTCTCATTCTCAAAGCTGTCTTTTCAACTGATTATAGTTTCCTTTGTCATTCAAAAGCTTTTAAGTTTAATTAGGTCCAATTAGTTTATTTTTGCTTTTATTTCCATTATTCCGGGAGGTGGGTCATAGAGAGTCTTGTTGTGATTTAGTGTTTTGCCTATGTTCTTCTCTAGGAGTTTTATAGTTTCTGGTCTTACATTTAGATCTTTAATCCATTTTGAGTTTATTTTTTGTGTATGGTGTTAGAAAGTGTTTTAGCTTCATTCTTTTGCGTGGTTGACCAGTTTTCCCAGCACCATTTGTTAAAGAGATTATCTGTTCTCCATTGTATATTCTTGTCTCCTTTGTCAAAGATAAGGTGTCCATAGGTGCATGGATTTAACTCTGGGCTTTCTATTTTGTTCCATTGATCTATATTTCTTTGTGCCAGTACCATACTTCTTGATGCTGTAGCTTTGTAGTATAGCCTGAAGTCAAGCAGGTTGATTCCTCCAGTACCATTCTTCTTTCTCAAGATTGCTTTGGCTACTCGAGTTTTTTGTATTTCCATACAAATTGTGAAACTATTTGCTCTAATTTTGAAAAATACCGCTGGTAGATTGATAGGGATTGCATTGAATCTATAGATTGCTTTCCATAATATACTCATTTTCACTATATTTAATCTTCTGATCCACGAACATGATATAGTTCTCCATCTATTTGTGTCATCTTTGATTTCTTTCATCAGTGCTTCATAGTTTTCTATCTATAGGTCTTTTATTTCTTTAGGTAGATTTATTCCTAAATATTTTATTCTTTTCATTGCAATGGTGAATGGAATTTTTTCCTTAATTTGTCTTTCTGTTTTCTTATTGTTCAGTTCATTTCAGTTCAGTCTGTCAGTCATGTCTGACTCTTTGCAACCCTATGAACTGAAGCACGCCAGTCTTCCCTGTCCATCATTAATTCCCAGAGATCACTCAAACTCATGTCCATCGAGTAGGTGATGCCATCCAGCCATCTCATCTTCTGTCATCCCCTTCTCTTCCTGCCACCAATCCTTCCCATAATCAGTCTTTTCCAATGAGTAACTCTTCACACCAGTTGGCAAAGTATTGGAGTTTCAGCTTTAGCATCATTCCTTCCAAAGAACACCAAGGACTGATCACCTTTAGAATGGACTGGTTGGATCTCCTTGCAGTCCAAGGGACTCTCAAGAGTCTTCTCCAACACCACAGTTCAGAAGCATCAATTCTTTGGCACTCAGCTTTCTTCAGAGTCCAACTCTCACATCCATACATGACCACTGGAAAAACCATAGCCTTTACTAGATGGACCTTTGTTGGCAAAGTAATGTCTCTGCTTTTGAATATGCTATCTAGGTTGGTCATAACTCTCCTTCCAAGGAGTAAGGGTCTTTTAAATTCATGGCTGCAATCGCCATCTGCAGTGATCTTGGAGCCCTCAAAAATAAAGTCTGACACTGTTTCCACTGTTTCCCCATCTATTTCCCATGAAGTGATGGGACCAGATACCATGATCTTAATTTTCTGAATGTTTGGCTTTAAGCCAACTTTTTCACTCTCCTCTTTCACTTTCATCAAGAGGCCAACATTGCAGCATCCCCTCACCTTTTGTCTCTGGCCTTTACATACCTGCCTCTCTCCCTCGGGTGATGGGAGAGGGGCCTATATGGCAGCTGGCTTGCTCTCCTTTGGTATTTGCTCAGTCCTTTGTTTTGTGAGCATTCCAGGGGTCACCTTGCTGTTTTAGAGCCTTTCATGGAAAAGGTTTTTTTTTTTTTTTTTTTTTTTTCTGGTGATCCCAGGGTTTTGATTGTTATCTCATGTTAGCTCCCTCAGATTGTCCTCAAGGCTTTCAGGTCTGGTCCTTATCCTAAGGACCAATAATGCAGCCCATGCCTCCCTTCCCATCTCTCACTTGCTGGTGGAGGGTGTGAATGTCTGGGCTACTTCATAGGCAGTTGAGGTTTGGTGCATATTCCTTGTTTTTTTTTTTTTTTTCCTTCCTCCTGGTTATGTAGCCCTCTGAGGTTCCAAAACTCCCCACAGAGCACCTGTGAGAAGATTTCCTACTGTGTGGAAACTTCTCCTTCATGACTCCTACCCCAGGATGGGTCTCTGTCCCTAAATCCTTTGTCTTTGTTTTTGTCTTTTATATTTTATACTACCTCCTTTTGAAGAGATTGGGCTGCTTTTCTGGGTGCCTGGTGTTCTCTGCCAGAGTTCAGATGTTGTTTTGTGCAAGTTGCTAAACATTCAAATGATCTTTTGATGAATTTATGGGGGAGTAAGTGGTCTCCCCACCCTATTCCTCAGCCATCTTGGGACCAGCTCTGGTATGCATATTTTTTGCACATAACTGCCATTAACTCTCAATGCTTTTATGTTAGTAAAACTAACATAGAATTCCTAAAATATAAGGTCTTAATATTATAATCAATATTGCATATTTTATACATGCAATTTCAAAGTGATAGTTGTGAATCTAACCAGCCATATGATTGCTACATATTAGTATGATTTATATATATATAATTATTTAAAAGTAATACCTAGAAGATGGTGGAGGAATAGGACAAGGAGACCACTTTCTCCCCCACAAATTCATCAAAAGAACATTTGAACGCTCAGTAAATTCCACAAAACAACTTCTGAATGCTGGCAGAGGACATCAGGCACCCAGAAAAGTAGCCCATTGTCTTCAAAAGGAGGTAGGAAAAAATAGATAAAAAGAGCGAAAAAAGAGGTATGGATGGAGATCCGTCTCAGGAAGGGAATCTCAAAAAAGAGAGGTTTCCAAACACCAGGAAACACTCTCACTGTCAAGTCTGTGGCAAGCCTTAGAACCTCAAAGGGCAACATAACTGGGGGGAAAAATAAATAATTAAAACCCACACATTACATGCCCAATGGTAACTCCCAGTGGAGAAGCAGCAGTCCTTCCAATGAACACACAGGACTGGTCTCCTTTAGGATGGACTGGTTGGATCTCCTTGCAGTCCAAGGGTCTCTCAAGAATCTTCTCCAATACCACAGTTGAAAAACATCAATTCTTTGGTGCTCAGCTTTCTTTACTGTCCAACTCTCACATCCATACATGACCACTGGAAAAACCTTAGCCTTGACTAGATGGACCTTTTTTGACAAAGTAATGTCTCTGTTTTTTAATATGCTATCTAGGTTGGTCTTAACTTTCCTTCCAAGGAGTAAGTGTCTTGTAATTTCATGGCTGCAATCACCATCTGCAGTGATTTGGAGCCCTCAATAAATGAGATTAAAAAAAATAATAATAAAAACTCTGGAGGGAACTAACAGTAGAATAATGGAGGCAGAAGATAGGATAAGTGATATAGAAGATAAAATGGTAGAAATCAGTGAAACAGAGAGGAAAAAAGAAAAATGAATTAAAAGAAATAAGGACAATCTCAGAGACCTCTGGGACAATGTTAAATGCACCAACACTCGAATCATAGGAGTCCCAGAAGGAGAAGACAAAAAGAAAGACCATGAGAAAATACTTGAGGACATAATAGTTGAAAACTTCCCTAAAATAGGGAAGGAAATAATCACCCAAGTCTAAGAAACTCAGAGAGTCCAAAACAGGATAAACCCAAGGCGAAACACCCCAAGACACATATTAATCAAATTAACAAAGATCAAACACAAAGAACAAATACTAAAAGCAGTAAGGGAAAAACAGTAAATAACACACAAGGGGATTCCCATAAGGGTAACAGCTGATCTTTCAACAGAAACTCTTCAGGCCAGGAGGGAATGGCAGGACATACTTAAAGTGATGAAAGAAAATAACCTACAGCCCAGATTATTGTACCCAACAAGGATCTCATTCAAATATGAAGGAGAAATCAGAAGCTTTACAGACAAGCAAAAGCTGAGAAAATTCAGCACACCAAACCAGCTTTCCAACAAATGCTATAGGATCTTCTCTAGACAGGAAACACAGAAGGGTGTATAAACTCAAACCCAAAACAATAAAGTAAATGGCAATGGGATCATGCTTATCAATAATTAACTTAAATGTAAATGGGTTCAGTACCCCAACCAAAAGACAAAGTCTGGCTGAATGGATACAAAAACAAACCGCTATATATGTTGTCTACAAGAGACCTACCTCAAAACAAGGGACACATACAGACTGAAAGGGAAGGGCTGCAAAAAGATATTCCATGCAAATAGAGACCAAAAGAAAGCAGGAGTAGCAATACTCATATCAGATAAAATCGACTTTAAAACAAAGGCTGTGAAAAGAGACAAAGAAGGACGCTACATAATGATCAAAGGATTGATCCAAGAAGAAGATATAACAATTATAAACATATATGCACCCAACACAGGAGCACCACAATATGTAAGACAAATGCTAACAAGTATGAAAGGGGAGATTAACAATGACACAATAATAGTGGGAGAATTTAATACCCCACTCACACCTATGGATAGCTCAACTAAACAGAAAATTAAAAAGGAAACACAAACTTTAAATGATACAATAGACCAGTTAGACCTAATTAATAGCTATAGGACATTTCACTCCAAACCAATAAATTTCACCTTTTTCTCAAGCACACACAGAACATTCTCCAAGATAGATCGCATCCTGGGCCATAAATCTAGCCTTGGTAAATTCAAAAAAAATTGAAATCATTCCAAGCATCTTTTCTGACCACAATGCAGTAAGGTTAGATCTGAATTACAGGAGGAAAACTACGAAAAATTCCAACATATGGAGGCTGAACAACAAGTTGCTGAATAACCAACAAATCACAGAAGAAATCAAAAAAGATATCAAAATATGCATAGAAAAGGAAGAAATGAAGAACCCCAGGGTTAGTAGAAAGAAAGACATCTTAAAAATTAGGGAATAAATAAATTCAAAATAAACAAAAGTGACCATAGCAAAAATCAACAAAGCTAAAAGCTGGTTTTTTGAGAAGATAAATAAAATTGACAAACCATTTCTAGACTCATCAAGAAACAAAGGGAGAAAAATCAAATCAATAAAATTAGAAATAAAAATGGAGAGATCACAACAGACAATACAGAAATATAAAGGATCATAAGAGACTACTCTCAGCAATTATATGCCAATAAAATGGACAACACAGAAGAAATGCACAAATTCTTAGAAAAGTACAACTTTCCAAAACTCAACCAGGAAAAAATAGAAAATCTTAACAGACCCATCACAAGCATGGAAACTGTAACTGTAATCAGAAATCTTCAGCAAACAAAAGCCCAGGACCAGACAGCTTCACAGCCGAATTCTAGCAAAAATTTAGAAAAGAGCTAACACCTATGCTACTGAAAATCTTCGAGAAAATGCAGAGGAAGGTAAACTTCCAAACTCATTCTATGAGGCCCCCATCACCCTAACACCAAAACCTGACAAAGATGCCACAAAAAAAGAAAACTACAGGCCAATATTATTGATGAACACAGATGCAAAAATCCTTAACAAAATTCTAGCAATCAGAATCCAACAACACATTAGAAAGGTCATACATCATGACCAAGTGGGCTTTATCCCAGGTATGTAAGAATTCTTCAATATCTGCAAATCATTCAATGTAATACACCACATTAACAAACTGAAAAATAAAAGACACATGATTATCTCAATAGATACAGAGAAAGACTTTGACAAAATTCACATCCATTTTTGATTAAAAAAAAAAATCCTCCAGAAAGCAGGAATAGAAGGAACATACCTCAACATAATAAAAGCTATACATGGCAAACCCACAGCAAATATTATCCTCAATGGTGAAAAATTGAAAGCATTTTCCCTAAAGTCAGGAACAAGACAAGGGTGCCCACTCTCACCACTACTATTCAACATAGTTTTGGAAGGTTTGGCCACAGCAATCAGAGAAGAACAAGAAATAAAAGGAATCCAAATTGGAAAAGAAGTGAAACTCTCACTGTTTGCTGATGACATGATCCTCTACATAGAAAACCCTAAAGACTCCACCAGAAAATTACTAGAGCTAATCAATGAATATAGGAAATTTGCAGGATATAAAATCAACACACAGAAATCCGTTGCATTCCTATACACTAACCATGAGAAAACAGAAGGTGAAATTAAGGGAACAATTCCATTCACCATTGCAATGAAAAGAATAAAAAACTTAGGAATATATATCTACCTAAAGAAACAAAAGACCTTTATATAGAAAACAATAAAACACTGGTGAAAGAAATCAAAGAGGACACTAATAGATGGAAAAAATACACCATGTTCATGGATCAGAAGAATCAATACAGGGAAAATGAGTATAATACCCAAAGCAATGTATAGATTCAATGCAATCCCTATCACGCTACCAGCAGTATTTTTCAAAATTAGAACAAATAGTTTCACAATTTGTATGAAAATACAAAAAACCTCGAGTAGCCAAAGCAATCTTGAGAAAGAAGAATGGAAATGGAAGAATCAACCTGCTGCCTGACTTCAGGCTCTACTACAAAGCTATATTCATCAAGACAGTACTGGCACAATGACAGTACTGGCACAATGACAGAAATATAGATCAGTGGAACAAAATAGAAAGCCCAGAGATAAATCCATGCACCTATGGACACCTTATCTTTGATAAAGGAGGCAAGAATATACAATGAAGAAAAGACAATCTCTTTAACAAATGGTGCTGGGAAAACTGGTCAACCACTTGTAAAAGGATGAAACTAGAACACTTTCTAATACCATACACAAAAATAAACTCAAAATGGATTAAAGATCTAAATGTACAACCAGAAACTATAAAACTCCTAGAGGAAAATATAGGCAAAACACTCTCTGACATACATCACAACAGGATCCTCTATGACCCACCTCCCAGAATATTGGAAATAAAAGCAAAAATAAAAAAAATTGGACTTAATTAAAATTAAAAGCTTCTGTACAACAAGGGAAACTATAAGTCAGGTGAAGAGACAGCCTTCAGAATGGGAGAAAATAATAGCAAATTAAGCAACTGACAAAGAATTAATCTCAAAAATATACAAGCAACTCCTGTAGCTCAATTCCAGAAAAATAAACGACCCAATCAGAAAATGGGCCAAAGAACTAAACAGACATTTCTCCAAATAAGACATACAGATGACTAACAAACACATGAAAAGATGCTCAGCATCAGTCATTATCAGAGAAATGCAAATCAAAACCACAGTGAGGTACCATTTCTCCCCAGTCAGAATGGCTGCTATCCAATGTCTACAAACAATAAATGCTGGAGAGGCTGTGGAGAAAAGGGAACCCTCTTACACTGTTGGTGGGAATGTAAACTAGTACAGCCACTATGGAGAACAGTCTGGAGATTCCTTAAAAATCTGGAAAGAATTAAAGATTTTAAAATTTAAAAAATAAAAAAAATAAAAAATAAATTAAAAAAAAACTATACTTAAAAAAAAAAAAATCTGGAAATAGAACTGCCATATGACCCAGCAATCCCACTGCTGTGCATACACACTGAGGAAATCAGAATTGAAGGAGACACATGTACCCCAATGTACATCATTGCACTGTTTATAATAGCCAGGACATGGAAGCAACCTAGATGTCCATCCGCAGACGAATGTGTAAGAAAGCTGTGATACATATACACAATGAAGTATTACTCAGACATTAGAAGAATACATTTGAATCAGTTCTAATGAGATGGGTGAAACTGAAGCCTATTATATAGAGTGAAGTAAGCCAGAAAGAAAAACACCAATACAGTATACTAACGCACATATATGAAATTTAGAAAGATGGTAATGATGACCCTGTATGCGAGGCAGCAAAAGAGACACAGATGTATAAAACAGTCTTTGGACTCTGTGGGAGCGGGCGAGGGTGGGATGATTCGGGAGAATAGCATTGAAACATATATATTATCATATGTGAAACGAATCGCCAGTCCAAGTTCAATGTATGATATAGGATGCTTGGGGCTGGTGCACTGGGATGACCCAGAGGGATGGTATGGGGAGGCTGGTGGGAGGGGAGTTCAGGACGGGGAACACGTGTACACCCCTGGTGGATTCATGTTAATGTATGGCAAAACCAATACAATACAATATTGTAAAGTAATTAGCCTCCAATTAAAATAAATAAATTTATATTAAAAATAAGAAATAAAAACAAACAAAAAAAGAATTTTATGATAAACAACAACAACAGCAAAATAAAAGTAATACCTAATGGCAGCTAAATTTTGATTGCTGCTGCTAAGTCGCTTCAGTCGTGTCCGACTCTGTGTAACCCCATAGACAGCAGCCCACCAGGCTCCCCTGTACCTGGGATTCTCCAGGCAAGAACACTGGAGTGGGTTGCGATTTCCTTCTCCAATGCATGAAAGTGAAAAGTGAAAGTGAAAGTGAAGTCGTGTCCGACCTTCAGCGACCCCATGGACTGCAGCCTACCAGGCTCCTCCGTCCATGGGATTTCCCAAGCAGGAGTACTGGAGTGGGGTGCCATTGCCTTCTATGAAATTTTTATTAAATGCTATCAAAACAAGTTTAATATAATTATTTGATTTAGAAATTGATATGATGATTCTTTTAATTATCACCTTGAATTTTTAAAAACATAAACTTTATGTATGCATAGATAAAGACTGAAGTCATGAAATTAAATGATATATAGAACTAGGAAGAAAAATAGAGCACTTGATTTTTTAAACTGAAATTGACTTTCAAGTCTTATATTTTATATTTGACAGACTATCCAAAACTCATACTTGATTGAATTTGAAAGTATCTTTTATTTTCAAAGAAAAAAATGGATGAATTAGAAAGTAAAGGTAAAGAAAGTCCACACACGAAAGGACTGTAGATTAACCCTGTTTTTACTGCTTTCTGAACTTTGCTCCTCTATCTTCCATGCTTCATCTCTTATTTTTTCAACTCTTGCATCTGACAATAATATGTGGTGCCAGTGTTAGCATTTGAAATGTCAAATGCTCAAATTCGATCACAGTGTTATCGACTATGTCATGTCCATATAACTGCAGAGACAACTTCTGATACAATAGTAGTGTGCTTGGTTGTTTCTGAACTGAGGTTAAAATCTATTACAAGATTTTATACTTTGCCCAGAGGTGTATTATTTTGATGAAAATTGAATCATAGCGATATTTTCCAAAAGTCGGTAAAGATGATGTTTAATATGTCAACAAGTAATAAAATATAAATATCTTAAGGATGATAAAATTTGATATCTTTTTTTTTCATTTTTCTATGGCAATTTTTCAGAGATAAATACCTGCCATTAATCTTTCATAAAATGTTAGATCTGTTGTAATCATAGCTTGTTAGTAAAAATAATAAGGCAAGTTAGTTTAATAACACATATCTGAATCTTAAGAAAGCATTTATTCTAAACAAAAGCAACATAGCACAGTAAAATAAAAACAAAATTTTAAGTTAATTCAACTCACTAATTTAAATGGTAACCTTTGAGATTTTAGAAGACAGTAATTTTTAACTTTGTCTATTATTTAATGCTAATTCATTATATAACATTTTAACAGTGAGTTTCATCTGAAAACAAAGTTTCTTTTAGTGTTTTCTCTTTAAACCTAAAAATAACAAGAGGTACTGTGGGAAATTCTTAAAGAGATAAGAGAACCAGACCACGTTCCTGAGAAAATGGCATGCAGGCTAAGAAGAAACAGAACCAAACATGAACTGATTGGTTGAAAATTGGAAAAGGAATACAACACAGCTGTATATTGTCACCCTGATTATTTAACTTCTATGCATAGTGCAACATGCTAAATGCTGGGCCAGATGAATCACAAGATGGAATCAAGATTGCCAGGAGAAATATTAACAACCTCAGATGTGCAGATAACACCACTCTAATGGCAGAAAGTGAACAGGAACTAAAGAGCCTCTTGATGAGGGTAAAAGAAGAGAGTGAAAAAGCTGGCTTGAAACGCAACATTCATAAAACTAAGATCGTGGCACCTGGTCTCATCACTTCATGGCAAATGGCAGGGAAAAAAAGTGGAAACAATGGCTAATTTTATATTCTTGGACTCCAAAATCACTGCAGACAGAGACTGCGACAGTGAAATTAAAAAGATGCTTGCTCCTTGGAAGGAAAGCTATGATAAAATTAGACAGCGTATTAAAAATCAGAGACATCACCTTGCCAACAAAGGTCCATATACTAAAAGGTATGGTTTTTTTGTCATTTGCAGATGTGAGAGCTGAACCATAAAGACGGCTGAATACCTGAAAATTGATGGTTTTGAATTGTGGTACTGGAGAAGACTCTTGAGTCTTTGGACTACAAGAAGATCAAACAAGTCACTCCTATGGAAAATCAACCCTGAATATTCATTGGAAGAACTAATGCTGAAGCTAAAGCTCTGATACTTTGGCCATCTGATGAAAAGAGGCAACTCATCGGAAAAAAACCCTGACAGTGGGAAAGATTGAAGGCAAAAGAAAAAGGGGGCAGCAGAGGATGAGATGATTGTATAGCATCACTTACTAATGGGCATGAACTTGAAAAAACTCTGGGAGATAGTGGAGGACAGAGGAGCCTGCATGCTGCAGTCCATTGGGTTGCAAAGGGTTGGACATGACTTAGTGAATGAACAACAACTACACTGTGAGAAAGCAAAACTTTTCTCTGACTCATGAGAAATTGCATTGATAGGAATATTTTGAGTTTGTATTTTATATATTTTTAATTGAAGTGTAAATTTTTTCAATGTTATATAAAGGAAGAATGACAACTCACTCCAGTTTTCTTACCTGAGAAATTCCATGGATGGAGCAGTGCGGCAGGCTACAGTTTACGGTTGCAAGAGTAGGACACAACTGAGCGACTAAAGAACAACAACAATATTATGTTAGTTTCTGCTCTACAACAAAATGAGTTGGCTGTATGTATACATATAGCCCCTCCCTCTTGACCCACCCTCCAACCCTCTATCCGACCTCTCTAGGTCATCACAGAGCACCAAGCTTAGCTCCCTGTGCTATGCATCCACTTCCCACTAGCTATCTATTTTACAAATGATCGTGTGTGTATGTCAGGGCTACCTTCTCAATTCATCCTACCCTTCCCTTCCTGCCATGTCCACATGTCCATTCTCTAATCTGTGTCTCCATTCCTATTCTGCAAATAGTTTCAGCAGTCCTCATTTTTCTAGATCCCATATGTATGTTAATATATGGTTTTTGTTTTTCTCTTTCTGACTTACTTCATTCTGTATGACATAATCTAGTTTCATCCACACCACTACAAATGACCCAGTTCATTCCTTTTTTGGATGAGTAATATTTCATTGTATGTATATAGCACATCTTCTTTACCCATTCATCTCTCGATGGACATTTACATTTCTTCCATGTCCTGGCTATTGTAAATAGTGCTGCAATGAACACTGGGTTCCTGTATCTTTTGAATTATGGTTTTCTCAGGGTATATGCTCAGTAGTGGGATTGCTGGGTCATATGGTAATTTTATTTTTAGTTTTTAAGAAACTTCTATACTGTTCTCCATGTGGTTACATCAATTTACATTCCCACCAACAGTGTAAGAGTGTTCCCTTTTCTCCACACCCTCCCTAGCATTTATTATTTGTTTGTTTGTTTGTTTGTTTGTTTTTTGATTATGGCTATTCTGACCATTGTGACATGATACCTCACTGTAGTTTTGGTTTGAGTTTCTCTAATAATGAGCAATGTTGAACATTTTGTCATGTGTTCATTGAGTGTGTATATTTAACTTTAGAATTTCTGGAATGGTATTTAAGGAATGTTCTTCAGAATGTTTATTAATGAGCACATCATTTAATTAATACCTTTTCAGTTTTATGCTTTAAATGTATAAAACTATAAAAATAGATACAACTTGCAGTAGTGCTTTGCAGTTTTGGAGGATAGATTTAAATGTTTGTCAAAATGCACAGCATAGCATGAAATAGTGTCATTTTAAATTCACAGTTAATAAGTTTTCAGAATTTTAATTAATAATTTTCTAAATTAGAACAAGATTAAGAAGAGTAGATATTCAGTTATCTACATAAGTAGATGATATAAATGTATTCTGACAAAGTAAACAGTGGAAAAATACATTTGTAGAGAAGTCTCAAAAGAAAGAATTGTAGAAATCCGTCAAAGAAACCTCAAACATTTCCTTTTCCTAGAGGGCTTTGCGTCTTCCAGTCTGTGCAAAATGACTAGGATATGGCCAAACCATCATTGCCTTTCTGCTCAATAGAATGGCTTAGAGTCTCCTGAAATGTGGAACAATGTACATGAGTCTCCATGAGGAGGTAAAAAATTGTACACCAAAAACTGTAAGACAGAGACTTCTTGGTGGTCCAGTGGTTAAGAATCCACCTCCAATAGAAGGAACATGAGTTCTATTCCTGGTCTGAGAAGATCCCACATGCCATGGAGAAACTAAGCCCTTTCATCACAACTACTGAGCCCATGTGCTACAACTACTGAAGCCCAGATGCCTAGAGCCTGCTCCGTAACAAGAGAAGCCACCACAATGAGAAGTCCTAGCACCACAATAAAGAGTAGCTCCCACTCATAGCAACTAGAGAAATCCGTTTGCAGCCATGAAGACCCAGCTCTGCTAGAAATAAATGAACTAATTTTAAACAGCTAGAAGACTGATAAAAGGAATCAATCACAAACAGAAAGTTGGATCCCTATCTTATATTACACACAAAAGAAGTAGCTCAAATGGATTAAACACTTAAATGTAATTCTTGGAACCATAAACAAAGAAGAAAAAATGGTGAAAATTTTCTTGATATTAATATTGGCAATGATTTTTTTTTGGGAAATGACACCATAAGTATGGGAAACAAAAGTAAATATACACAAGAGAGACTACATCAAACTGAAAAGCATTTGCATAGCAGTGGAAATAATCAACAGAGAGAAAAGGCAAACTATGTACAGAATTGGAGAAATATTTGCAAATCATATTTGCAAATCATAACTTCTTAAGAGGTTAATATCCAAAATATAAATGAAATTCATACAATGCAACAGCAAAAAAGCAAATAATTCAATAAAAATGAATTTGAATAGATATTTATCTAGAGAAGACTACCTATGACAAACAGATAGAAGAAAAAGTACTCAATTACTATTCATCTGCTACTGCTAAGTCGATTCATTCGTGTCCGACTCTATGCGACCCCATAGACGGCAGCCCACCAGGCTCCCCGTTCCTGAGATTCTCCAGGCAAGAACACTGGAGTGGGTTGCCATTTCCTTCTCAATGCATGAAAGTGAAAAGTGAAAGTGAAGTCGCTCAGTCGTGCCCGACTCTGTGCGACCCCATGGACTGCAGCCCACCAGGCTCCTCCGTCCATGGGATTTTCCAAGAAAGAGTGCTGGAGTGGAGTGCCATTGCCTTCTCCATACTATTCATCAGAGAAACATAAATCAAAATCACTAAGGGCTACTTCTTACATCTTTTAGGATAGTAAATTTCAAAACAAAACAAAAAATAAGTGTTAGGGATGATGAGGTATAAAGGGACAACTTGTACATATTGGTAGGGCTCTAAATTGGTACAGTTATAATAAAAAGAATATGGAAATTTCTCAAAAAAATAAAAATAGAAGTAGCACATGATCCAACAATTCTGCTTCTCAGTACATATCCAAAGGAAACAAAATCAGAATCTTGAGGAGACATCTACACTTTCTCTTTCATTACAGTATTACAGTAACCAAATATGGAAGCAACCTAAATGACCATAATTGGATAAAATATTTTAAAAGAGACATATACATATAATGAAATATTCAGAGCTAAAAAAGGAGACTCTGCCATTTGTGACAACATGAATTGTCCTGGAGGGTATTATGCTAAGTGAAATAAGTGAGAGAAAGATAAATATTGTAGAATTTTATATATGGAAACTAAAATAGTCAAACACACAGAAGCAGAGAGCAGAATAGTCTCAATTATGCAAAATAAATAAGTTCTGGAGATCTTGTGCCTATAGCTGACAATATTGTCTAAAATCTGCTATGATGATAGATCATTTGTTAAGTGTTTTTCCCACTATACATAATACATATTTGTTCTTATATATTACATATAGTAAATAAATAACAAATATGTATTTAATAAGAATAATAATAAAGGTTAGAGGAAACTTTAGAAGATGATTTCTATGTTCTTGGCCTTGATGGTGGTGACAGTGTCTTGGTTTTGTTGTTTTCTTTCATTGCTAAATCCTGTCCAACTCTTTTGCAGCCCCATGTACTGTAGCTGTTAGATTCTTCTATTCATAGGATTTTCCAGGTGAAAATGCTGGAATAGGTTGCCATTTCCTTCTTCATGGGGAACTTCTTGACCCAGGGATCAAATCTGCATCTCATACATTGCAGGTAGATTCTTTTCCACTAAGTCACTTGGGAAGCCTTTCCTGATTTTATACTTATTCCTAAATTCCTCAAGTTTTATACACTACATACAGCTTTTTACATGTCATATCTTTATTTTAGTGCACAGTGTTTTACATGTCAATCATACCTCAATAAATGATATATCTCAATAATTTTAGAAAGGTGAGATTAAGGTGTTGAACCACAGTTTAAGGTAAAATTTGTAAAAAGTAGAGTCAGGAGCCAGTTTATGCACAGATTAAAAAATAGTGTTGTTTGTCTCTGGAAAGCTTAAGTTTAAAGTTCTACTAAAGATGGTGGAAAAAACTTAAAAAAAAAAGGAAGAAAAGAAAAGATAGGTGACAGGCTAAATTCCAGGATTTCAGAGATTAAGTAATTTAATTGAAGGCAGAGGAAGTTTAACTGAAATAAAATTGAAGTGAGATTCTTTAAGTTTCAAAGAATGTTTTGCTTGATTTTAGAAAAAAATATCTATATTCTTAGAAATAATCATAAAAGATTGTTGGCCAGTATAGTTCTAAGCATCTTAATAAACAATTTAAAGCTCTGGGGCAGAAGTTAATTTGTATATCTTTGTCTAGCAGACATTTGAATAACCACAGAATATATAGCCCCAAATATTTTGATTTATTGCCTGTGGAACATTAACCAGTTTTTTTATAAACAACCACAAATTTGTACTTTTCCTAAATGTATTTATTAAATTGTCCATGTATACTAAACTTCTAAAGTTTTTGTTTGAATTTCAACATCTATTGGTCACCTCATGATGAGTTAAATAAAATCTCTGACACATGTTTATTTTGCATATGCTTACAAAGAATTAAGCACAACCATTCAATTTCATTATCGAATTTTGAACTAGAAAAGAGAAGAATCAGAGGAACATTAATAATGATCTTTTGTTTCCTGTGAAATACAGATTAGAAATGATCTCTGAGTTTTTACATGACAAATCATAATGACTGAATTAAATGGAAACACATGTAAAACAAAATCAAGAAACATTTTCCTTGCAGTCAGTATATTATAGTATTGACCTTATAGATGTCTCAGATGCTGTAAAATGTATTTTACTTAGCAGTTATATACTAACACACTAGGTAAAGAAGATGGCACTTTAACATTCAAAGCATATTTCTGCTATATGGCTATTAATATTCTTTGGGACTGAATTACTCTGTAATTTGGCTATCCCAACTAATTTGCCTTTGGAAACATTTTATATATTAATAAAATAGGATGATTGACTTCATTACTTATAAATATAGTAAAATTTTTGGAAAACAGATTGGAGCTTATTTCTCAGCTCTGATGCTTAAATTATCACAGCATGAACCAATCACATATTAAATATTTCTTATTTTCAAATACTGCACTGTGAAACTGGGTTATTCATGGTTCTTCCTAAGAGAATTATTATACAAATAAATTTAGTTCAGTTCAGTTCAGTTCAGCTGCTCAGTCGTGTCCGACTCTTTGCAACCCCATGAATCTCAGCCACCAGGCCTCCCTGTCCATCACCAACTCAGACTCACGTTCATCGAGTCAGTGATGCCATCAAGCCATCTCATCTTCTGTCGTCCCCTTCTCCTGCCCCCAATCCCTCCCAGCATCAGTCTTTTCCAATGAGTCAGCTCTTTGCATGAGGTGGCCAGAGTACTGGAGTTTCAGCTTTAGCATCATTCCTTCCAAAGAAATCCCAGGGCTGATCTCCTTCAGAATGGACTGGTTGGATCTCCTTGCAGTCCAAGGGATGCTCAAGAGTCTTCTCCAACACCACAGCTCAAAAGCATCAATTCTTTGGCACTTAGCTTTCTTCACAGTCCAATTCTCACATCCGTACATGACCACTGGAAAAAGCATAGCCTTGACTCGATGGACCTTTGTTGGCAGAGTAATGTCTCTGCTTTTCAATATGCTATCTAGGTTGGTCATAACTTTCAAGGAGTAAGCATCTTTTAATTTAGTTAGTATCTGTAAAAACTTTAAGGTGTTACCTAGTACAAAATAAAATTTCAAAAATTGTTATCAGCTATTACAACTTTAATTACTGCTAGTAAAATATGTTTCATGGTGACACAACACTATTATAAGGACTCAGTGCACATAGCTATTGATATTGTCAGGTGAGTGTATGCTTCTCGGCTTTTGTCTTGTCACAACAAAGATTTGGAGTGACGGACATTCAAGTCCCCTTGGTGTGTCATAGCTCTCGGGTCTTGGACAGACCATGTTATAGCTCTCAGGTCTCAAACGGACCGTGTTATAGCTCTTAGACAAATCAGTGTTACAGCTCAGTGTTACAGCTCTACTTTATTTAGAAGATAGCAGGAAAATCCATCTTCGAGGCATGAGGGCACCTCAATTCAAAGACACAAAGAGAAGAGCGCCTCAGGGTGAGGGAGGAAGAGGGAGAGGGAGGAGGAGAAGGAGACAGTGCTTGGCTCCTCCTTTTATATGTTTTCTTCCCCCTGGGCCTGCCCTATGCAAATTGGGCTCAGCCAGGAGTGCTGTTCTACCTGAAGTCCTCACTCCAGTCCTCGGACATTTCTTTGACCTTCCTTTGTTCTATTTTCATGAACTTTTCTCTTCCTTGTCTTTTAGGCACTGCCGTTTTGGACTCCTTTTCCCTATTCTAACTACCTAACAACATGAAATATCAGAAGGCTTAAATATAAAATTTTCAGAAATATATAAATGTCTAAGTAGCAAAGATAAAAATTAGAAAAATATTTTATCAGTTTTTCTTCAAAATTAAATTATTTTTTCCTAAAATCTTTACAGAAAATCACCTTAATTTCTAATAAGTGTAGATTCTTTTCAAAGATCATTATATTATTTATATTTTCTAAGGAATTTAATTTTATAAGCAGTGACCTTATTTTTACTGTTGGTTTGTTCAGCTAAAACATTAAATACTAAAAACATTTACCTTATATTATACCTTGCTAGGGCTTTCCTGGTGGCTCAAATGGTAAAGAATCTGTCTGCAATGTAGGAGACTCAAGTTTGATCTCTAGGTCAGGAAGATCTCCTGGAGAAAGGCATGGCAACCTACTCCAGTATCCTTGCCTCAGAAATCCCATGGACATAGGAGCCTGGGAGGCTATAGTACATGGTGTCATAGAGTCAGACATGACTTTGTGACTAAGCAGCAGTAGTAACAGCAACATACTTAAAAAACTAAATAACTAAAAGCAAAAGTATTATGTTGGTCTCTTATCTTTAATTAAAAAAAATATATATATATATATATTTCATCAATGGAATATTTACCTGCAGCTGATCTTAATTGCTACAAAATGCAGTTTTATGAAACAGGTTTTTGGTCTTCTACAGAAAGTCAGCTTTTACTTCAAACAGGCAACCTCAATGGGAGGCTTTACAATATTGTGATGATTTTTGCCATACGTTGACATGAACCAGCCATGGGTGTACAATTTGTACACTCTTGTACCTTTGTGCACTCTGTACCTTAAGAATTGTATAGTTATTTATTATAAAACATTTTTGAATAATATGGATTTCATAGATACTGCCTACTTGCTGACCAGTTAGATTCATTCAGATTTAAGTATTGTGAAATTAGCCCTGATTCAAACACTTTGAAATCAAAATGGAAAAAGTATTAACAGCTTCTTATAAATTTTATTCAGTGTGTTCAATGCAAAAAAAAAAAAAAAAAAAAAAAAAAAACAGGCAACCTCACCCTGGACTATTAACAAGTTTTACAGAATTAAATGGGCTTTCTGGCATTAGATAAGGAAGAAGTTCTGTAATATTCGAGGTAAAAGCATGGATTATATATTTAAGTGTTCCTTTAAAACTCAGATACAGGGCTTCCCTGGTGGCTCAGATGGTAAAGAATTTGCCTGCAATGCAGGAGACCTGGATTCAACACCTGGGTTGGGAAGATTCCCTGAAGGAGGGCATGGCAACCCAGTCCAATATTCTTACCTGGAGAATACCTATGGAGAGAGGAGCCTGGAAGGCTACAGTCCATGGGGTCCCAAAGAATCAGACATGACTGAGTGACTTAGCACAGCACACATACTGGCCAACATTTAAAAATAAAAGCTAAGTGGGCTTTCACTTCCAAATATGATCAAGAACAGGGTCAGAACCTACATTCAGATGTTCACAACTGGAAAACTGGACAAAAAGTTATACTGACTAATATAGGCAGATCTTGGGCTTCCCTGGTGGCTCAGTGGGTAAAGCGTCTGCCTACAATGTGGGAGACCCGGGTTTGATCCCTGGGTCGGGAAGATCCCCTGGAGAAGGAAATGGCAACTGACTCCAGTACTCTTCCCTGGAAAATCACATGGACTGAGAAGCCTGGTAGGCCACAGTCCATGGGGTCGCAAAGAGTCGGACACGACTGAGGGACTAAAGAAATAGCACAGGGCTGCTGTGAGCCTTATATGCTAGCAGTTGGATGTCACTTTCCATGTCAGGAAGCAGGGATGCGGGTCCCAAACAGAGCCTTACAACTCTTCCTGAGTTGAGATGATCAGAATTCAGAGAGGCAAGGTGAGGTGTCTGTAAGTTGCAAAGCAGAGGTCCACAGAGAAAGAAAGAATGTGCTAAAAACATGTGCAGACTTCCTGTTGAGTCAGCTGACTATTAAAACATGCAGGCATCTTGTGAGATTACTGAGCAAAGAACTCAAGTGGAACAGAGAAGTGTTTTATACAGCTGAGTAGAGAGTCCTTGGTCATCATGTGGGGTTTGGAGAGGAGATCCTAGAAGGATCAAATCATTAGTAATAAGGAAAAATTATTCCTAAATTGAAGGCTGCCATGTACCCACCCATTGAAAGCTTTAATATAAGCTTCTAAGGCAAGGGTGTACAAACTTTTCCTAAAGGGCCAGCTGAGAAATATTTCAGTCTTTGCAGACCACATAAGATATATGTTCATGTTGTTCTTTGTTTTTGTACTGTTTTGTTCTTACAGCCTTTAAACATATGTAAGGACATGGCAATATACTCCAGTATTAATGCCTGAAAAATTTCATGGACAAAGGAACCTAATGGGCTAGAATCCACAGGATCACAAAGAGTTGGACATGACTGAGCGACTGAAAAACAACAACAACAAAATAAGCGTTAAGTGTTAGACTTTTATTTATTTTTTACTTATTTTGTTGTTTTTGGTGTTCAGTCACTCAGTCATGTCCAGCTCTTTGTGACCTCATGAACTATAGCACAGCAGGGTTCCCAGTCCATCACCATCCCCTGGGCCTTGCTTAAACTCATGTCCATTGAGTCAATGATGCCATCTAACCATCTCTTCCTCTGTAGCTTGCTTCTCCTCCTGCCCTCAGTCTTTCCCAGCATCAGGGTCTTTTCCAATGAGTTGGCTCTCTGCCAAAGTATTGGTGCTTCAGCATCACTTATGGTCAATACTTTATCAAACTACTTTGTAGTGACAAACATGTCTCCTAAACATTGCTCCGTTAAAAGGGAATAGAACTAAAATTATCAGTTAATTCAACATGAATCAACAAAATAATCTGTCCCTTAGTCTCAAAGTACTACAAAAAAGAAAGCTTTTTTCCTTTTATATGAATCATTATACCAGTTTTCCTAATTTATTTTGTCTTATAGTTGACATTTGTTTTTATAAAATCATTTTTAATTTAATTGGAGGCTAAATGTTTTACAATACTGTAGTGGTTTTTGCCGTACATTGACATGAATCAGCCATTGGGTGTACATGTGTCCCCCATCCTGAACCTCCCTCCCCATTCATCCCTCAGGGTCGTCTCAGTGGACCAGCCCTGTCTCATGCAGTACCCTGTCTCATGCAGTGCCCTGTCTCATGCATCAAACCTGGACTGGTGATCTATTTCACATATGGTAATATACATGTTTCAATGCTATTCTCTCAAATCATCCCACCCTCACTCCCTCCTACAGAGTCCAAAAGTCTGTTCTTTACATCTGTATCTCTTTTGCTGCCTCACATATAGAGTCATTATCACCATCTTTCTAAATTCCATATATATGCATTAATATACTGTATTGGTGTTTTTCTTTCTGACTTACTTCATTCTGTATAATAGGCTCCAGTTTCATCCACCTCATTAGAACTGATTCAAATGCATTCTTTTTAATAGCCGAGTAATATTCCATTGTGTATATATACCACAGCTTTCTTATCCATTTGTCTGTCGATAGACATCAAGGTTGCTTCCATGTCCTGGCTATTGTAAACAGTGCTGCGATGAACATTGGGGTACACATGTCTCTTTCAATTCTGGTTTCCTTGGTGTTTATGCCCAGCAGTGGGATTGCTAGGTCATATGGCAGTTCTATTTCCAGTTTTTTAAGGAATCTCCACACTGTTCTCCATGGTGGCTGAACTAGTTTGCATTCCCACCAACAGTGTAAGAGGGTTCCCTTTTCTCTGCACCCTCTCCAGCATTTATTGTTTGTAGACTTTCTGATAGCACCCATTTTGACTGGCATGAAATGGTTCCTCATGGTGGTTTTTATTTGCATTTCTCTGATAATAAGTGATGTTGAGCATCTTTTCTTGTGTTTGTTAGCTATCTGTATGTCTTCTGTAAAGAAATGTCTGCTTAGTTCTTTGGCCTATTTTTTTTTTATTGGGTAGTTTATTTTTCTGATATTGAGCTGCATGACCTGCTTGAATATTTTGGAGATTAAATCTTTGTCAGTTGCTTCCTTTGCTATTATTTTCTCCCATTCTGAAGGCTGCCTTTTCACCAGGGTTATAGTTTCTTTCGTTGTGCAAAAGCTTTTAATTTAATTTAATTTAATTTTTTAAATTTAATTTTTTTTATTTTTTAAATTTTAAAATCTTTAATTCTTACATGCGTTCCCAAACATGAACCCCCTCCCACCTCCCTCCCGACAACATCTCTCTGGGTCATCCCCATGCACCAGCCCCAAGCAAGCTGCACCCTACGTCAGACATGGACTGGCGATTCAATTCTTACATGACAGTATACATTTGTTTGTTTTTCTTTTATTTCCATTACTCTGGGAGGTGGGTCATAGACGATCCTTCTGTGATTTATGTCAAAGAGTGTTTTGCCTGTTTTCCTCTAAGAGTTTTATAGTTTCTGGTCATAGGTTTAGATTTTTAATCCATTTTGAGTTTATTTTTGTGTATGGTGTTAGAAAGTGTTCCAGTTTCATTCTTTTACAAGTGGTTGACCAGTTTTCCCAGCACACTTGTTAAAGGGATTATCTTTTCTCCATTGTATATTCTTGCCTCCTTTGTCAAAGACAAGGTGTCTACATGGGCATGGATTTATCTCTGGGCTTTCTATTTTGTTCCATTGATTTATATTTCTGTATTTCTGCCAGTACCATACTGTCTTGATGACTGTAGCTTAGTCTGCAGTGTAGTCTGAAGTCAGGCAGGTTGATTTCTTCAGTTCCATTCTTCTTTCTCAAGATTGCTTTGGCTATTCAAGGGTTTTTTTATTTCCATACAAATTGTGGAATTGTTTGTTTTAGTTCTCTGAAAAATACCATTGATAGCTTGATAGGGATTGCACTGAATATATACATTTCTTTGGGTTGTATATTCATTTTCACTATACTAATTTTTCCAAGCCATGAACATGGTATATTTCTCCATCTATTTGTGTCATCTTTGATTTCTTTCATCAGTGTTTTATAGTTATTTGTTTCTTTGTTAGATTTATTTGTTTCTTTAGTTAGATTTATTCCTATGTATTTAATTCTTTTCATTGAGATGGTGAATGGAATTTTTTCCTTAATTTCTCTTTCTCTTTTCTGATTGTTAGTGGGAACTCAAGATATTTCTCTGTGTTAATTTTACATCCTGAAACTTTACTATATTCATTGATTAGCTCTAGTAACTTTCTGGTGGAGTCTTTAGGGTTTTCTATGTAGAGGATCATGTCATCTGCAAACAGTGAGAGTTTTACTTCTTCTTTTCCAATCTGGATTCCTTTTCTTCCCTTTTCTTTGATAGCTGTGGCTAAAAGTTCCAAAACTATGTTGAATAGCAGTGGTGGGAGTGGGCATTCATCTTGTTCCTGACTTTAGGGGAAATGCTTTCAATTTTTCAACATTGAGGATAATGTTTGCTGTGGGTTTATCATATATAGCTTTTATTATGTTGAGGTATGTTCCTTCTGTGCCTGCTATATGAAGGGTTTTTTTCTCTAAATGGATATTGAAATTTGTCAAATGCTGTCTTTGCATCTATTGAGATAATCATATGGTTTTTATCTTTCAATTTGTTAATGTGGTGTATCACATTGATTGATTTGTGAATATTGAAGAATCCTTACATCCCTAGGATAAAGCCCACTTGGTCATGGTGTATGATCTTTTTAATGTGTTGTTGGATTCTGATTGCTAGAATTTTGTTAAGGATTTTTGCATCTATGTTCATCAGTGATATTGGCCTGTAGTTTTCTTTTTTTGTGGTATCTTTGTCAGGTTTTGGTGTTTGGTGATGGCAGCCTCATAGAATGAGTTTGGAAGTTTACCTTCCTCTGCAATTTTCTGGAAGAGTTTCAGTAGGATAGGTGTTAACTCTTCTCTAACTTTTTGAAAGAATTCACCTGGTGAAGCCATCTGGTCCTGTGCTTTTTTTTTTTTTTTTGTTAGAAGATTTTTGATTACAGTTTCTATTTCCATGTTTGTGATGTGTCTGTTAAGATTTTCTATTTCTTCTGGGTTCAGTTTTGGAAAGTTGTACTTTTCTAAGAATTTGTCCGTTTCTTCCAAGTTGTCCATTGTATTGGCATATAGTTGCTGATAGTAGTCTCTTATTATTCTTTGTATTTCTGTGTTGTCTGTTCTGATGTCTCCATTTTCATTTCTAATTGTATTGATTAGATTCTTCTCCCTTTGTTTCTTGATGAGTCTGGCTTACAGTTTGTCTATTTTATTTATCTTCTCAAAGAACCAGCTTTTAGTTTTGCTGACTTTTGCAATAGTGTTTATTTTTCTTTTTTATTATTTCTGCTATGATTTTTATGATTTCTTTCCTTCTGCTAACCCTGGGGTTCTTCATGTCTTCCTTTTCTAGTTGTTTAGGTGTAGAGTTAGGCTATTTATTTGATGTGGCTCTGGTTTCTTGAGGTAGGCTTGTATTGCTACGAACCTTCCCCTTAATACTGCTTTCACTGAGTCCCATGGGTTTGGTTTGTCGTGTCTTCATTTTCATTCGTTTCTGTGCACATTTTGATTTCCACTGTGATCTGTCAGTTATTCAGTAGTGTGTTGTTTAGCCTACATAGGTTTGTATTTTCAATAGTTGTTTCTTGTAGTTAACATCTAATCTTACTGCATTGTTATCAGAAAAGATGCTTGAAATGATTTTAATTTGTTCGACTTACCAAGTTTGATTTATGGCCCCAGATGTGATCTATCCTGGAGAATGTTCCCTGTGAACTTGAGTAAAAGGTGAAATTCATTGTTTTGGGGTAAAATGTATTATAGATATCAATTAAGTCTAACTGGTCCCTTACATCATTTAAAGTTTGTGTTTCCTTGCTAATTTTCTGTTTAGTTGATCTATCCATAGGTGTGAGTGGGGTATTATACTCTCCCACTATTAGTGTGTTACTGTTAATTTCTGCTTTCAAACTTGTTAGCTTTTGCCTTATATATTGTGGTGCTTCTATGTTAGATGCTTATACATATTTATAATTATTATATCTTCTTCTTGGATTGATCCTTTGATCATTAAGTAGTGTCCTTCATTGTCTTTTTTCACAGCTTTTGTTTTGAAGTCGATTTTATCTGATATGAGCATTGCTACTCCTGCTTTTTTTTAAATCTCCATTTGCATGAAATAACTTTTTTCCAGTCCTTCTCTTTCAGTCTGTATGTGTCCCTTATTTTGAGGTGGGTCTCTTGTAGACACCATATATAAGGGTCTTATTTTTGTATCCATTCAGCCAGTCTTTGTCTTTCGGTTGGGGCATTTGACCCATTTCCATTTAAGGCAATAATTGATAAGTATGATCCCGTTACCATTTACTTTGTTGTTTTGGGTTCAAGTTTATACAACTTTTCTGTGTTTCCTGTCTAGAGAAGATCCTTTAGGATTTGTTGAAGAGATGGTTTGGTGGTGCTGAATTCTATCAGCTTTTGCTTGTCTGTAAAGTTTCTGATTTCTCTTTCATATTTGAATGAGATCCTTGCTGGGTATATTAATCTGGGTTGTAGGTTTTACTTTTTCATCACTTTAAGTATGTCTTGCCATTCCTTTCTGCCCTGAAGAATTTCTATTGAAAGATCAGCTGTTATCCTTATGGGGATCCCCTTTGACTGTGTGGATCACAATAAACTGTGGAAAATTCTTAAAGAGATGGGAATACCAGACCATCTGACCAGCCTCTTGAGAAATCTGTATGCAGGTCAGGAAGCAAAAGTTAGAACTGGACGTGGAACAATAGACTGGTTACACATAGGAAAAGGAGTACGTCAAGGCTGTATATTGTCATCCTGCTTATTTAACTTGTGTGCAGAGTACATCATGAGAAATGCTGGACTGGAAGAAACACAAGCTGGAATCAAGATTGCTGGGAGAAATATCAATTACCTCAGATGTGCAGATGACACCACCCTTATGGCAGAAAGTGAAGAGGAACTCAAAAGCCTCTTGATGAAAGTGAAAGAGGAGAGTGAAAAAGTTGGCTTAAAGTTCAACATTCAGAAAACGAAGATCATGGCATGCGGTCCCATCACTTCATGGGAAATAGATGGGGAAACAGTGGAAAGAGTGGCAGACTTTATTTTTTGGGGCTCCAAAATCACTGCAGATGGTGACTGCAGCCATGAAATGAAAAGACGCTTACTCCTTGGAAGAAAAGTTATGACCAACCTAGATAGTATATTCAAAAGCAGAGATGTTACCTTGCCAACTAAGGTCCGTCTAGTCAAGGCTATGGTTTTTCCTGTGGTCATGTATGGATGTGAGAGTTGGACTGTGAAGAAGGTTGAGCACCAAAGAATTTATGCTTTTGAGCTGTGGTGTTGGAGAAGACTCTTGATAGTCCCTTGGACTGCAAGGAGATCCAACCAGTCCATTCTGAAGGAGATTAGCCCTGGTATTTCTTTGGAAGGAATGATGCTAAAGCTGAAGCTCCAGTACTTTGGCCACCTCATGCAAAGAGTTGACTCATTGGAAAAGACTCTGATGCTGGAAGGGATTGTGGGCTGGAGGAGAAGGGGACGACAGAGGATGATGGCTGGATGGCATCACGGACTCGATTGACGTGGGTCTGAGTGAACGCTGGGAGTTGACGATGGACAGGGAGGCCTGGCGTGCTGCAATTCATGGGGTCGCAAAGAGTCGGACACGACTGAGCGACTGAACTGAACTGAACTGAACTGAACTTGTATGTTATTTGTTGCTTTTCCCATACTGCTTTTATTATTTGTTCTTTGTGTTTGAACTTCATTAATTTGATTAATATGTGTCTTGGGGTGCTTCGGCTTGGGTTTATCCTGTTTGGTATGCTCTGGGTTTCTTGGACTTGGGCGTCTATTTCTTTCCCTATTTTATGGAAGTTTTCAACTATTAACTCCTCAAGTATTCTCTCATGGTCTTTCTTTTTGTTTTCTTCTTCTGGGACTTCTATGATCTGAATGTTGGGGCATTTAACATTGTCCCAGAAATCTCTGAGGATGTCCTCATTTCTTTTAATTCTTTGTTCTTTTTTACTCTCTGCTTTATTTATTTCCACCAATCTATTTTCCACCTCACTTATCCTCTCTTCTGCCTCAGTTATTCTACTTTTGGGTCCCTCCAGAGTGCTTTTGATTTCAGATATTGCATTATTCATTATTGATTGACTCTTTTTTATTTCTTCTAGGTCCTTGTTAAACATTCCTTGCATCTTCTCAATCCTTGACTCTAATCTATTTATCTGTAGCTCCATTTTGTTTTCAAGATTTTAGATCATCTTTACTATCATTTTTCTGAATTCTTTTTCAGGTAGATTCCCTATCTCCTCCTCTTTTGTTTGATTTGGTGGGTACTTATCATGTTCCTTTACCTGTTGAGTATTTCTCTGCCTTTTCATTTTGTTTAGATTGCTGTGTTTGGGGTGGTCTTTCTGAAGGCTTGAAATTTGTGGTTCCTCTTTATTGTTGAGGTTGCTCCCTGTGGGTGGTGTTGGACTAGTTGTTTGTCATGGTTTTCTGCTTAGGGAAGCTTGCATTTGTGTTCTGGTGGATGGAGGTGTATCTCTTCTCTCTGGAGTGCAACGTGGTGTCCAGTAGTGAGTTTTGAAGTTTGGTGTGACTTTAGGAAGCCTGTATTTTAATGTTCAGGGCTGCGTTCCTGTGTTGCTGGAGAAATAGCATGGTATGTCTTGCTCTGGAACTTCTTGGGTGGAGCTTGGTTTCAGTGTATTTATGGAGACTTTTGGGTGAGCTCTTGTCTATTAATGTTCCCTGGAGTCAGGAGTTTTCTGGTGGTCTCAAGCTTTGATTTAAACCTCCTGCCTCTGGCTTTCAGTCTTATTCTTACAGTAACCTCAAGACTTATTCATCTATACAGCACAGATGATAAAACATCTAGGTAAATGGTGAAACAATTCTCCACAGTGAGGGACACCCAGAGTGGTTCACAGAGTTACACAGAGAAGAAAAGAGGGAGGAGAGAGATAGAAATGACCAGGAGGAGAGATGGGGAGTCAAAAGGGGGAGAGACCAGTCTAGCCAGTAATCAATTCCCTATTTACTCTTCACAGTCTGGAACACCCAGAGAGGTTCACAGACTTAAATGGAGAAGAGAAGAGGGAGGAGGGAGATAGAGGTGACCTGGAGGAGAAGAGGAGGAATCAAAACGGGAGAGAGCAATCATGCCAGTAATCATGCTCCTAAGTAAAAATGGGTCCCGGAGATTAGATTTTTAAAAGTACACAATTGATAAAAATACCAAAAAGCAAAGATTAAAAATCTAGACGTTAGACTCTCAAAAATACAACATTAAAAATACAAAACAAAATCACAAAAATTATAGAATACATATATATGAAATTTGCTTTAAATATAGGGTATTTTTTGGCAAGGTAATAGTAGGTTATAAAAATGAAAATTAAAGAAGTAATAAAGAACTTACAAATTAAAAAAATAAAAATGGTAATAGTATAAATATATCTAGGAATTTCTCTGAAGCTGTTGAGGACAGTGTGGGGTCAGTTCAGTTTCAGATAGTTCCTTGCTCCAGGTTATACCTCTTCTCAAGGTCTATAGGCCCCTTCCAGTGCTTAGTCAATGTTAAGTACAGGTTTCAATCTGTCGCATCTCTTACTACCAGGGCATTTCCCTCTTTGTTTATTTTGGCTTCCTGTTTCCAAGTCTCTTCAGTGTCTAACTTCTACCCTGACACAAGGGGGCAAAGGTGCTCACTTATTTAGGCTCACTTGTACAATTGTGTTGTGGGGAGGGAGGAACACTGCAGACAAATATCACTGGCATGTGTGGGGAGTGCTCACAGTGTATGGCCCACACTAGGTTTGCCCCAGCTCATGGCGGCCTATGCTTTCCTGGTCTACACTGCTCAGGCTCCAGGTTGCTCAGCAGGGGAACTGTTCAAAGCAGGCCCTGCATTTTGCGCATTTCCCTGGTCTAAGCTGCTCAGGTTCAGGTTCTCAAGTACTCCACAAAGGCACAGACTTGATTGGGTGTGCATTTTGTGCCCTTCCCCTGTTCGAGCAGCTCAGGCGACCAGGTGCTTGGCGAACTCACTGTCCCAGGTGGGCTGTGTCTTAATCACCTCCCTGTCCCAGCTCCTCAGTTTGCCAGGTGCGCCGTGGGAGCACCATCTCAGGTGTGCCATATGTCTCCTTTGGGGAGCTGATCTCTGGCTCCAACCCTCCAGGCAGATGCCAACCTTCCAGGATCCCAGGAAGATTTGGTTAGCAACTGGGAGCCGGCTCACAGTTTGGTGGACGATGCCAGTCTCTGGGGCCAAGATAGCCCCTTGCCTTCCAGCTCTGGCTGTCTCCCGCCTGCTGCTCTGCATCTGGTGGGGGGAGGGAACGGTATGTAGCCCTTCTTTAGTGTTCACTCAATCCTTTGTTCTGTGAGAGGGCCAGGGCACCTTAAGTTACAGTTTTTTTTTGCAGAAAAGTTCTCTCTCTCTCTTTTTTCTCTCTCTGGTGATCCCACAGTTTGGGTTGCTATCTCATATTAGCTCCCTCAGAGTGTCCTCAGGACATTCAGGCCTAGTCCTTACCCTAAGCATGCAACCTGTGCCTCCCTGTCCAGCCCCCGCCCCCTGGTGGCAGTTGCGAGTGTCTGGGCTATTTCTCCACTGGGAGTTGCAGTTAGGCATGTATTCTGTGTTTTTTTTTTTTTTTTTTTTTTTCTGTCCCAGTTATCTTGCCCTCTGAGATTCCAAAACTCCCCACAGGCCCACCAGTGAGAGGGTTTCCTGCTGTTTGGAAATTTCTCCTCCTTCATGACTCCCTCCCCAGGATGGATCGCCATCTCTAACTTTTTTCTCTCTTTTTATCTTTTATATTTTGTCCTATCTCCTTTCGAAGAGAATGGGCTGCCTTTCTGGGTGCCTGGTGTCCTCCCCAGCGTTCAGAAGTTGTTTTGTGGAAGTTGCTCAGCATTCAAATGATCTTTTGATGAATTTATGGGGCAAAAAGTGGTTTCCTCATCCAATTCCTCCACCATCTTAGGACCACCTATTAACATTTGTTTTTACCAATGAATCCAAATTGTGTTAACATAAAATATTAAGAAACTTGTTGTTTTTCTTATTGATAGGCAATGACTTTTTTAAGCAAGAAAAAAAAAACATACTGCTAAAGTACAAAGTAAACTTTATAGAAACCTAAATATAGCTTTTTTACCTTCATAGAACTTTTATTGTGAACTTCACATAATTAGCCTTATAATGAATTTATCTAATTCTAATTTAATATTTTCTTTTTATGCAATACTACTAACCTTGTGTTTACATTTAATGCTAATGTGCAAAGAATTAGCTCATTGAAATTTTGCATAAGGATTAAACATACATTTGAAATATAATACTGTAAATAACTTAAAATAATGGCTTTTATTATCTCAGATAGCAAAACTCCTGAGATAATGCAGTCCCACATTTGGATCATTTCAGTGGCTCAACAGTATTCCCCAAAGCCCAGTTTCTTTTATATTTATCTGCACTACTATCCAAGCATTAGCCTTTTAGACTTCGTTCCCTCATGGTTCCAAGACTATCATCACACTTTGAGGCACTATATGCAGATAATAACACTGTGGAAGGAAACGAGAACATTTTAATTTTTTTTTTTTTTCCTGTGTAAGGGCAAGAGAGGCTTTTTGAGAAAACCTGCAGCAAACTTTCTTTTTTGTTTCATTGGACAAACATGCCTCACATGGCAATGTAAAGCCTATTACTATTCAAGGGGATTAAAGCCACCAAGAACAATTTAGACCTATCATAATTCACTCCCTATCACTCCAGAAAGCCCCAGTTTCTCTTGGAGGCTCACAGAAAAGTGAGCAAAATTGAGAGTTGATTGATAAGACAGAAGAAAGGAAACAGATGTTGTAAAGACAATGAATAGTGATTTCTCTAAAGCAGACTGCCTACAGGGTTGTTGCCATAATCAGTTTTGGATAAACAATATTTCTTGCAATTTTACCCTCTCAATTGGCAAATAATTGAAGCAGAATTACAAAAAAAGTAGCTTATGAAAACAGTGAAATTTTATTGAGGATTGTCTGTGATATAGCTCATTCAAAAGTTTTCCTCTTTTTTCCATAGAAAAGATAACAATTTCCTAATTGGGACTATGATAACTATTACCCTATTCACAAGAATATTTGTGCAACATTCTTAGTGTAGGACTTGGATAACTGCTTAACAGGGAATAGGTGAAACATGTCTCATCCAATATAAAAGCAAGCTGTGTGTACTAACATATACTTAGACACTTGAAATAATCACTGTTTCATATTACAGAAGTTCATGGGTATTTTCTTATCATCTCCATTAAATAACTTTTATATTATCTTTGCTATTGGCACATAGATGTAAAAACCTATTCCATCCTTTCTCCAGTCTTCATGTGACATTAATTCTAAGACAATCACAGTAATAAGAAACAATTCAGTTCAGTTCAGTCACTTGGTCATATCAGACTCTTTGCAACCCCATGGACTGTAGCATGCCAGGTTTCCCTGTCCATCACCAACTCCTGGAGTTTACTCAAATTCATGTCCATTGTGTCAGTGATGCCATCCAAACAGCTCATCCTCTGTCATCCCCTTTTCCTCCTGCCTTCAATCTTTCCCAGCATCAGGGTCTTTTCAAATGAGTCAGTTCTTCACATCAAGTGGCCAAAGTTTTGGGATTTCAGCTTCAGCATCAGTCCTTCCAATGAATATTCGGGACTGATTTCCTTTGGAATGGACTGGTTGGATCTCCTTGCAATCAAGGGACTCTCAAGAGTCTTCTCCAACACCACAGTTCAAAAGCATTAATTCTTTGGTGCCTAGCTTTTTTACAGTCCAACTCTCACATCCAAACATGACTACTGGAAAAACCGTAGCTGTCACTAGATAGACCTTTGGTGGCAAAGTAATGTCTCTGCTTTTTAATAAGCTGTCTAGATTAGTCATAGCTTTTCTTCTAAGGAGCAAGTTTCTTTTAATTTCATGGCCTCAGTCACTATCTGCAATGATTTTGGAGGCCCAAAAGTAAAGTCTGTCACTGTTTCCACTGTTTCCCCATCTATTTCCCATGAAGTGATGGGATCAGGTGCCATGATCTTAGTTTCTTGAATGTTGAGCTTTAAGCCAGCTTTTTCACTCTCCTCTTTCACTTTCATCAAGAGGCTCTTTAGTTCCTCTTTGCTTTCTGCTGTAAGTGTGCTTATGCTTTATTCAATTAATCATATTCTCTAAAGATCATGCTCTAGTGGATTCCTAGTAATATTCTAAGGTTACTTTTGTTTGTTATTGTTCTCAGTATTCTATGTCCTTGGTGTAACCATTGTTTATTCAGTCAATCCCCTTGTGAATGGCTGCTTATTGGCCCTCAGTCTTTTGCTGTTACCAGGTGTCCTATATATATTGTGTTCTCATTTTCCCTGTGAATCTTTGAGATATATTTCTAGAATAGGATTGTTGGGCCAAACAGTAAATAGATATGCAATACTTTTAGTTATTGTCTTTTTGATGATTGCATTAATTTTTTAATTTTCATTATGTGAGAATTTCCCATGACTTTGTTAAATAAGAGCATTTTCAAGTTCTTTCATTTTGCCAATCTGAAAGGTGGAAAATGTTTTCTTAATTTTTATTTGCATTTCTCTTATTATAAAAGGTTTAACATCTTTTCATGTGGTTAAAAATACATTTATTCTATTTGTGATTCTGTTAACTTTTCTTTAGGGTTAGTACTCTTTTGTCTTCTATATTTAAATGAATTTTTCATACTAGAATAATTAAACTTTTGTCTCTGATACACATTATTTCATTTAGTTTCTTATTTTGCTTGCAATGATAGTTGTCATATGTCTAAAATTATGCGCTCACATTTGTTCATTCTAAATTTTGCCATGCATTTTAAATAATTCTCTATTTTATATATATTTAAATGTTTTTATAATAAAAAATTAAAAACAGTCAGCATCCTTACTTGGATTATAGCCATTCAAGTTGTTTCTTCCTTTGTGAAGATTGCTATGCTAAATACTGTGTAGATTATTACATACATCCACAAATGACTTTGCAAGGTTGATTCTATTATTATTCTAATGTATGAAATGAAGAAAGCAAAAGTCAGACTTTTTTAAATTGCTCAAAATAAATCAAAATGAAATGAGGAAATGAAAATTTGAAACCACATGTAAGATTTTAGAACCCACCACCTATCATGTGTGGAAACAGTATTCAAGTTTGGTAAATATGCTATTTCCCAAATTGCCTCTTTTAAAGTATAACACTGAAGATATTCTTTATGTAACTTTATTTTACTTAATCTTGGAGTCCATTCATATACTAAATTTGAAAAGTTGCATTGCTAATTTCAGTTAAAATCAGAAAATATTGTTCCAGTTGAAAAAGTGCAATTATTTTGCTTATATTTTTGGTTTAGCTAGTAAAGGTAAACCTTCAAATCATCTATGTGAGGATATTTTAAAACTAAGTATAAGTTAGTGCTATTAACTTTCTATTTAAAAGACATTTTTTTGTGAATTAACTTCTGAAACTGGATGGATTAGTTGTTCAGTTGTTTCTGACTCTTCGAGATCCCATGGACTGTAGTCTGCCGAGTTCCTCTGTTTATGGAATTCCCCAGGGAAGAATATTAGGGTGGGTAGCCATTCCTTTCTGCAGAGGATCTTCTCCACCCAGGGATGGAAACCAGGTCTCCTGCATTCCAGGCAGATTCTTTACCATCTGTCTGAAACACTAGGGAAGCCCTAATAAATTTCTGAGTAGTAACATTTAGTTTCCTTTTAAAAACAAGTTTCCAGAAAAGTCAAGATTCTCTCAATTTACAAAGGAAAGATTTAACTTGGTTTTATAACATAAAACATATTCTTCTGCCTGATTTCTTTTAGCAGCACTGATAGCTTTAGCTTCTACAAATATTGTGTGCATTTAAACAAGTCTCTGTTTTCTCTAGAATAGTAAATAATTGATTGGTAGCCCATAAATGTGCTCCTAAAAGCTAACACTGACTTACTTAACACTGTCCTGTCAATGATAATGATGCTGAAATAGGATTCTGAATGGAAACACAGTGGGGATTTACTGCTGCATGAGGCACATACAAATAAGTCTGTGCCATTTGCAGTTTTGCTCTATTTTAACACTACTCTGAACCACTTGTCAGAGAAGGCACTGGCGACCCACTCCAGTGCTCTTCCCTGGAAACTCCCATGTATGGAGGAGCCTGGTAGGCTGCAGTCCGTGGAATCGCTAAGAGTCGGACACGACTGAGCGACTTCATTTTCACTTTTCACTTTCACTCATTGTAGAAGGCAATGGCAACCCACTCCAGTGTTCTTGCATGGAGAATCCCAGGGACGGGGGAGCCTGGTGGGCTGCCGTCTATGGGGTCGCATAGAGTCGGACGCAACTGATGTGACTTAGAAGCAGTAGCAGCATGAACCACTTATACCTAAAAAAGAGACAAAAATATTACATTTGTGATTTGCTACTCTTTGACCTACTATATGTAGATGAGTTTTATGAGTTTCATTTAGATAAAATCAATGTTAATTTATTCTCATTTAAAAAGTAAAAAAAAAAAGGAAAAAATATCAAAAGATGTTTAGAAAAGGTACTCACTATTTTGAGTTAGAATATTTGTCTCTAATGCTATGCACTCATTGTGAAATAACATTTCAGAAATAAACCATTTGATTTACATTGCTTATGAGCAGTTTTGAAGTCTTTCTAAAGATTTTAAAGAAGTGCACACAACTAATAATCAACAATAAGATATAAACAAGTGAAAACTTCTGCTATTCTTGCTACATATGAAGAAAAGAATGAGGCTTGTGATACTTTTCTAGAACTATGATCTGACCCATTAAAAAGCATATAGCTACATAGCCCAATTAAAGCATGATTCAATTGCCTTATAAACACACTGCACTTTCAAAACATGATCCCTTATTTTTTCACAAGGTATCAGAATCCACACATACATTAAACTGAGAAGTTGGCATTCACTTCTACACATTTGGCTCCTGAGTCCATGCTCATAACCACTCTATAAACCTAAACAAACCCTAAAAGCAATCAGGTTCAGTTGCCTATTTTTAAAATGACTTCAAGCTTTGAGAATCATATGGGCAGATTACAGAGTTACAGGGCTTTCATGAAAATAAGCACATTTAATAACGATGTATGTGTTAATGGAAGACTACTCTGCTCTCAGTAGAAAACGGGTAAAGATATTGTATATTTTCTAGACCATGATCTTTAAAAAAAGTTTTATTAATATTCAGTTTTATAGGTTTTGTTGTACTTGCTAGATCATGCTGCTGCTACTGCTGCTAAGTCGCTTCAGTCATGTCCAACTCTGTGCGACCCCATAGACGGCTGCCCACCAGGCTCCCCCGTCCCTGGGATTCTCCAGTCAAGAGTACTGGAGTGGGGTTCCATTTCCTTCTCCGATGCAGGAAAGTGAAAAGTGAAAGTGAACTAGCTCAGTCCCTTCCGACTCTTAGTGATCCCTTGGACTGCAGCCCACCAGGCTCCTCCATCCATGGGATTTTCCAGGCAAGAGTACTGGAGTGGGGTGCCAGTGTCTTCTCCTGCTAGATCATATTATACCTCAAAAATAGAATTATGCATGTTTCAAATATTTATATCCCATTGACCACTTCAATTAAAAAAGTCAAAATTGAAAGATTAGTGAATTTATTAAGAGGTGTACATTTAATAATTACTTCCAATAGCCTAATAAAAGATTCACTTCAGTAGGTAGATTCATTTAAAGTTTAACTTGAATTAAATATGGATAAGAATTTAAAAGAAGCACAAAATATGCAACATGGCTTATTCACACATTTTATTACAGATAAGAATAAGTTGTATTTTCCCAGAAGAGTTACCTCTTCTTTCCAAAAATAGAGGCTGATATATGTACATTTTTTGTGATTAATATAGAAAAAATTACTTTTAAATTATTTTTCCATAATAGAGCCATATTTCTTTTCTCATGAATAGTCTCTATCTTCAGCTTTTTCCCATGTGGTATTTTGAAAATATTTTAATATGCTGCTGCTGCTGCTAAGTCACATCAGTCGTGTCCGACTCTGTGTGACCCATAGACGGCAGCCTACCAGGTTCCCCCGTCCCTGGGATTCTCCAGGCAAGAATACTGGAGTGGGTTGCCATTTCCTTCTCCAATGCATGAAAGTCGCTCAGTTGTAGTTGCAAGCAATTAGAAATCCATAGAAGGAACATTTCTTCAATCTGAATTGCTTCAAGAATTTTAATTAGGTGAATTTGATTTTTCACATATAAAATTAATGAAATATATAAAATAATCTAATGACTCTCTCATTAATCGAAATATGTGTGTTTTAGCTTTTTATTTCGGAGAAGGCAATGGCAACTCACTCCATTAATTTTGCCTGGAGAATCCCAGGGACGGAGGAACCTGGTGGGCTCCAGTCAATGGGGTCGCGGAAAAGTCGGACACGACTGAACGACTTCACTTTCACTTTTCACTTTCATGCATTGGAGAAGGAAGTGGCAACCCACACCAGTACTTTTGCCTGGAGAATCCCAGGGGCGGGGGAAGCCTGGTGGGCTGCAGTCTCTGGGGTCGCACAGAGTCAGACACGACTGTAGAGACTTAGCAGCAGCAGCAGCAGCAGCTTTTTATTTAACATTTAAAAGGAAAATAAGATCTCTAAGCAGCATTACTTAAATGCTAAATTGTTAAATGACGGTTTTTAAGTATGATTTGTAAAATCATGTAATATGAAAAAAACACATAAAGTTAATCACAAAATAAATTCAGCAGAGTTCTTATATTTTCCTTTTGTCTGAATCTATTTTCAGAGTGAAAAAGTACCTAAGTATGCATAAGACAAAATTAAATAAATATGTTACAATCATATTTATTTTGGTTATATCTGAAAACTTGTACATACAGTTTTTAAAAACTTTTCAGCAGTGGAGTCAATTTGTCATCTGGCAAACAAGGGAAATAAATCTTTCTGAGTTCAGGGAAGCCATAATGAAATTGGCTAAGGCTCTTCTATTTATGGTTTTTTTTTTTTTTTTTTTTTGACTGTGCCATGTGGCATGTGGGATCTTAGTTCTTCCTGACCAGAGATTGACCCCTGCTCCCTGCAATGGAAGCACAGAATCTTAACCACTGGACTACCAGGGAAGTCCCACGTTTCTTCCATTCTGAAGCAATTTTTTATGATATCAGTTTAAAGATTTTTTTTCCCAAATTATGGTAATATGTATGAATCTTTTAGTTTGTGTTGAAAGTTTAGAAACCAATAGCCAGATGTTAAGAAACAAAAAGTAATTTGAATCATCGCTAAATTCTGCTAATAAAACTTCTACAGAAACCTTTGTTAATACATTACTTAGCTATCCAGCTGGTATAATACCCTAGCCAAACAAAAAGTTAAAACAATAAGTAAAGTGCATCTAATAACCAGAGGAAAATATAAAGAAATAACTGAAAGTTTATCAACCACTGGTTTTATACATTGTGTATAAAATGTTGACAGACAATTTTATCCTTGTGAAGAAATTAAATAACAACACAAAACTGGAGACGAGGTTTTATTTATATTCATATAGATAAAATAGATAAACTGGTTAAAAATTTGGAAGGAGTATATCAAAGCTGTATATCGTCACCCTGTTTATTTTTAATTTATATGCAGGATACATTATGTAAAATGCAAGACTGGATGAAGTACAAGCTGGAATCAAGATTGCTGGGAGAAATATCAACAACTTCAGATATGCATATGATTCCACCCTAATGGCTGATAGTGAAGAGGAACTAAAGAACCTCTTGATGAGGGTGAAAGAGGGGAGTGAAAAAGCTGGCTTGAAACTCAACATTCAAAAAACTAAGGTCATCTGGTCACATCACTTCATGGGGAAGAAATGGAAAGTGACAGACTTTATTTCCTTGGGTTTCAAAATCACTATGGACAGTGGCAACAGCCATGAACTTAAAAGATGCTTGCTCCTTGAAAGAAGAGCTATGACAAACCTAGACAGCATATTAAAAAGCAGAGACATCACTTTCCTGACAGCTGACAAAGGTCTGTATAGTCAAAGCTACGTTTTTTTCCTGCAGTCATGTATTGATGTGAGAGTTGGGCCATAAAGAAGGCTGAACATGAAAGAATTGATGCTTTTGAATTGTGGTGTTGGAGAAGACTCTTGAGAGTCTCTTGGACTGCAAGAAGATCAAACCAGTCCATCCTAGAGAAAATCAACCCTGAATATACATTGGAAGGACTGATGCTGATGAAAAGAGCCAATTTACTGGAGAAAACTGATGCTGGGAAAGATTGGGAGCAGGAGGAGAAGGGGGTGATAGAAGATGAGATGGTTGGATGGTATCATCAACTCTATGGACATAAGTTTGAGTAAACTCTGGGAGATAGTGAAGGACAGGGAAGCCTGGCATGCTACATACAGTCCATGGGGTTGCAAAGAGCTGGACACAACTGAATGAAAAACAACAGCAATAGCTAAATATTACACTTTGGGGTATTCAAACTGAGAAGATAAACACAATTGCAAAAAAAAGAAAAAAAGGTTGATTTTTTCTATTTCCCTGTTTTTAGTGTCATCTAGCTACCTAAGAAAGGTTTTCCTGAATATGCAATCAAATTGGTCCACAAGACACCATTTAGGCATTGCTTAGTTATCTTATCTTGTTTGGATTTGGTTATTTGTTTCTGCTTTTCTCTGTAGTCCTTCTCATTGTTAGATTTGTGTTTACTTGTTTGCTTGCTTGGAGGCTTCCCTGGTGGCTCAGAAGGTAAATAATCTGCCCATAATGCAGGAGATCCAGGTTCGATCCCTGGGTCAGGAAGATCCCCTGAAGAAAGGAATGGGAATTTTATCATAATTAAATAATCATGGGAACATGAGAATTTTAGCATGGAAATAAATAATACAACTAATCACATACTTAGGTTGCTTTAATTTTCTGCTATTAGAATATTAATATGAATACACATTAACATAAATACTTGTCTTATTCTATCCACAGTTTCCAGGCTTCATCTTATTGATATCTTTTCTTTACCTTATGAAGTTACTTGCTTATTGCCTTTCCAACACATACAGCTTCACCAGACTCTACTTTGGAGACTGAGAATTTTTTGAATCTTGTCCTCTTTCCCTAAGTACTTCAAAAATTTAAGAACCCCCTAAAAACCTAGGGAACCACAAATCCCTTAGAAACATGCCACTGTGTGTTTTTGCATATTTTTTAAACTGTCTCATCTCCCATCTTTCCTGAACTTCATTATGGTGTCTACTGGATCTAGCTAGTTTTTAAATGAAAGTGTTGTTTTGTATGAAAGTGTCATTTTAAGTTGAAGATATTAAGATTTTAACTCATGTATAATGAGTTTGTAGCAAAAAATATTCCATTAAAATTTTTTGCTTCTTTTATGGACTTCTCACATTTGGCATTGATATTAATGTACACTTATTAAAATATCTTGATATATCAGAGAATTTTTATTGAAAAGGGGAAAAGAAACAGCTTTATTTTTCTTTCAAAAACTAATCATCATTTTTCTTTGTAAAACTCTGTGCTCAGTACAGATGCAACTGGCTAAATGTGAAATCCTCAGGAGATTACTAGAAAATTCAGTATATCTTATTGTTTAGTAAGTGAAATATTTTAGTTTCTGAATTATTTGAATACGAAAGAAGGTTAATTATTTTAAAACATATATGCTGATATCAAATATTTATTGAAAAATGATGCTAATTATTACTATAAAACTTTGTAATTGCTTCACTCATATTCAGTATCAAATAATAAAATTGTACAAGAAAATTATTTAAGCATATTAGTCATGTTTAATGCAAGAGTTTGTCAAAATTATCCTGGTACAGTGATATAAATGTGAGTTAATCTTATAGCTCTTAATAAAAGCAAAGTGTATATTTGTTGCCCTTAGTGAAAATGCACTGGTAATACTAAGCTGTGCCATATGAACACCTATTGGTGGCCCCTTAAACATTTCCTTCAAGATACTAATACATTTTTAGAAAATTTCTGTACTTAATATGTCTCTAATAAGACATATTATATAGAATTATATATTAAGAGGAGTAGGCATATATGATATCAATTATACTTTTTTTGCTTCACATTTTCAATATGTGATTATAACTTTAAACTAACATACATTATCTAGATTTCTATGGTTTTCTTTTTTTCCTTGTTAATCAGGCCCATACTTATGTTTTTGGTGTTACTGATTTGTGAAAACTTGGGAGAATTCGTTTAGTAAGCAGGCTTATTTTCTGAAATTGCTTGAAGATTTCTAGGCTTCTAAGCATAATTAATGTTAATGAACAAAAAAATTAATTGCTGTACATTAAAGCACTGTTTAGAGGCTTACAAAACCTGAACAAGTCAATACATGAGACAATCAACCTCTTAACCATCCCAAATGATAAATATGCAATCGCTCTAAATCCACATTCCCTTTTTCTCAGCGTACCAGATGCAGGCTGAAAACCCAGTAGGGTTGGTAGCTCACCTGTGCCACGCATTCTTTTCATTGTTTTGATGTTCAGATATGCTTTCTGTTGACACATGTGGGTTTTCTCTGTCCACTATTGAGGATACACCTGCCTTCAGAAGCAATATATTTCATTTTCTGCAAATATCTGAGGGAATTTTCTGTGTTGCTCTATTAAGTAAATAAATGCTGAAAAGATCAATGAAATAAATGGGCTACCATAACAAGTAAGTAACAAAATTAAAGGAACTTATTTACATTTATGCATTTCAACCATTATATATGTTTGAATAAGAGTTATGACTTTGTGAAATAAATATTTGTTAAGCGGAACACAGGGTGCCAGATGGTGAGCTGTGGTTCAACAGAAGACCACAAGAGAAACTGAGATGAAGTTTATTACTCACAGGTCTTGGGGGAAGTACATGAAACATCTTGAAGAGCCACTTGGGGGAGGTGAGGCAGGATGCAGACAGAGAACCACAGGACTTGGAGTCCTTCACTAGGGTCCATGGGTTGAGTGCTTTGGGGTTCCCAAGCTAAGGCACATCTGGTTAAGTCAGACTAAAAAGAGTGGGGTTTTAGTGAGATCCACAGGGATCTCATCTATGGGGCACACAGGAGAAGGCCCAAGAGGTACGGAGACTTTTGATCACAAGGATTGTTGGGAAACTCATATCAGGGACTGAAATTTGCTTGTGACTCTGCAAGCTATCTCCTAGGCCATGGGCTTGCTTGAGGGGCTAGTGTCAGTTTAAGGCCCTTGTGACTGGCCAAACAAATTGGATGCCAAGGCAACAATGGAACAGTTTAGCTAACTCTCAACAATAAGGAAAGATGTGTATATGTATACACATTTATAAATAAGAATAAATTTTAGTTTGCACCAATTTATACATATTTAAACCAAAAAACATTTTAGCCAAGCAAGATAAAATGGAGGGAAAGAAAGGATAACAAGAGATTCTTCTTCTGCTTCCCTTCATTTGTTCCTTTAAGGAACTTTCCTGTCTCATTTTTCTCCTTCTACAGTCTGTAATTTACCAGATAAAATGCATTTGCTGTCATTAGCCCCTGTTTAAAAAAAAAATTACATTGCAAATTTCTCTGTAAAAAATGTTTGATGGAGAAGAAAACACCTTCAATAAATTATAAACATTATTTGTGCATTGTCCATTTTCAGGCTTCCAAACAAAATGTAAATATTACTCAATGGCATCTCAAATTTTCTCAGTATTTGTGTAGTTTTTGAAGGCTATAATCAAACCTTAAACACTCTGAAATATCTTATTCTTTTCAGTATAGACTTATTTAGTTCAGTCACTCCATCGTGTCCAACTCTTTGCAACCCCATAGACTACAGCACGTCAGTTTTCCCTGTCCATCACCAACTCCCAAAGCCTACCCAAACTCATATCCATAGCTCTGGTGATGCCATCCTAACATTTCATCCTCCGTCATCCCCTTCTCCTCCCACCTTCAATCTTTCCCAGGATCAGGGTCTTCTTATCTAATGAGTCAGTTATTTGCAACAGGTGGCCAAATTATTGGAGTTTCAGCATCAGTCCTTCCAATGAATATTCAGGACTGATTCCTTTAGGATGGGCTGGTTGGATCTCCTTGCAGTCCAAGGGACTCTCAAGAGTCTTCTCGAACACACAGTTCAAAAGCATCAATTCTTCAGTGCTCAACTTTCTATATAGTCCAACTCTCACATCCATACATGACTACTGGAAAAACCATAGCTTTGACTAGATGGACCTTTGTTGGCAAAGTAATGTCTCTGCTTTTTAATAAACTGTCTAGGCTGGTCATAGATTTTCTTTGAAGGAGCAAATGTCTTTTAATTTCATGGCTACAGTCACCATCTGCAATGATGTTGGAGTCCCCAAAAATAAAGTCTGACACTGTTTCCATTGTTTCCCCATCTATTTCCCATGAAGTGATGGGACTGGATGCCATGATCTTAGTTTTTTGAAATTAGATTTTTTTAAAATTAATTAATTGATTTTAATTGGAGTCTAATTACAATATTGTAGTGGTTTTGCCATACATCGACATGAATCAGCCACAGGTGAACATGTGTTCCCCATCTAGAACACCCTTCCCCACTTCCCTCCTCATCCCATTGCTCAGGGACATCCAGTGCACCAGCTCTGAGCACCCTATCTCATGAATTGAACCTGGATCAGTGATCTGCTTCACATATGATAATCATCGTATCCTTGCCTTCTCCCACAGAGTACAAAAGACTGTTCTTTACATCTGTGTCTCTTTTCCTGTCTCGCGTATAGCGTCATCCTTACCATCTTTCTAAATTCCATATATATGCATTAGTATACTTTTTATTTTATTTTATTTTATTTTACTTTATTTTATTTTACAATACTGTATTGGTTTTGCCATACATTGACATGAATCCACCACGGGTGTACATGCGTTCCCAAGCATGAACCCCCCCCCCCCACCTCCTTCCCCATAACATCTTGATGTTTTTCTTTCTGGCTTACTTTACTCTGCATAATAGGCTCCAGTTTTATCCACCTCATTAGAACTGATTCACATGCATTCTTTTCAATAGCTGAGTAATATTCCATTCTGTATATGTACCACAGCTTTCTTATCCATTCATCTGCTGATGGACATCTAGGTTGCTTCCATGTCCTGGCTATTGTAAACAGTGTTAAGATGAACATTGGGGTATATGTGTCTCTTTCAATTCTGGTTTCCTCAGTGTGTATGCCCAGCAGTGAGATTGCTGGGTCATATGGCAGTTCTATTTCCAGTTTTTTAAGGAATCTCCACACTGTTCTCCATACTGGCTGTACTAGTTTGCATTCCCACCAACAGTGTAAGAGGGTTCCCTTTTCTCCACAGCCTCTCCAGCATTTATTATTCATAGACATTTGGATCGTAGCCATTCTGACTGGCGTGAGATGGTACCTGATTGTGGTTGTGATTTGCATTTCTCTAATGCACTCAATATGCCAGCAAATTTGGAAAACTCAGCAGTGGCCACAGGACTGGAAAAGGTCAGTTTTCATTCCAATCCCAAAGAAAGGCAATGCCAAAGAATGCTCAAACTACTGCACAATTGCACTCATCTCACATGCTAGTAAAGTAATGCTCAAAATTCTCCAAGCCAGGCTTCAGCAATACGTGAACCGTGAACTTCTAGATGTTCAAGCTGGATTTAGAAAAGGCAGAGGAACCAGAGATCAAATTGCCAACATCCACTGGATCATCAAGAAGCAAGAGAGTTTCAGAAAAATATCTATTTCTGCTTTATTGACTATGCCAAAGCCTTGGACTATGTGGAACACAAAAAACTGTGGAAAATTCTGAAAGGGATGAGAATACCAGACCACCTAACCTGCCTCTTGAGAATCCTATATGCAGGTCAGGAAGCAACAGTTAAAACTGGACATGGAACAACAGACTGGTTCCAAATAGGAAAAGGAGTATGTCAAGGCTGTATACTGTCACCCTGCTTATTTAACTTATATACAGAATACATCATGAGAAACTCTGGGCTGGAAGAAGCACAAGCTAGAATCAAGATTGCCGGGAGAAATATCAATAACCTCAGAAATGCAGATGACACCACCCTTATGATAGAAAGTGAAGAGGAATTTAAAAACCTCTTGACAAAAGTGAAAGAGAAGAGTGAAAAAGTTGGCTTAAAGCTCAACATTCAGAAAACAAAGATTGTGGCATCTGGTCCCATCATTTCATGGGAAATAGACTGGGAAACAGGGGAAACAGTGTCAGACTTTATTTTGGGGGGCTCCGAAATCACTGCAGAATGTGACTGCAGCCATGAAATTAAAAGACGCTTACTCCTTGGAAGGAAATTATGACCAACCTAGATAGCATATTCAAAAGCAGAGACATTACTTTGGCAACAAAGGTCTGTCTAGTCAAGGCTATGGTTTTTCCAGTGGTCATGTAGGGATGTGAAAGTTGGACTGTGAAGAAAACTGGGCACTGAAGAATTGATGCTTTTGAACTGTGGTGTTGGATAAGACTCTTGAGAGTCCCTTGGACTGCAAGGAGATCCAACCAGTCCATCCTAAAGGAGATCAGTCCTGTGTGTTCATTGGAAGGACTGATGCTGAAGCTGAAACTCCAATACTTTGGCCACCTGATGTGAAGAACTGTCTCCTTGGAAAAGATCCTGATGCTGGAAAAGATTGAGGGCAGGAGGCGAAGTGAACGACAGAGGATGAGATGGTTGGATGCCATCACCAACTCCTTGGACATGAGTTTGGGTAAACTCAGGGCATTCGTGATGAACAGGGAGGCCTGGTGTGCTGCCGTCCATGAGGTCGCAAAGAGTCAGACACAACTAAGTGACTGAACTGAACTGAGATCATTTTCTTAGGTTCCTTGCTTATTGGTCATATGAATTCAGGTAATAAATATGGCCCATATTTGTTGATATGCATTCTCAGTTTAAAAACTGGTTTAATAGACATAAACTTTGACTGTCATGCCATGAGTGAGTTATTTGCCATTATAATTTCTGTGCCTACATATCTGAAACTTGAAGTGTAGAGAAATTATAATTTCTTCAAAGTTTTACCTGGGCTAAAAAAGTGAACCCAGGCAGAACTCTAGGACTTAGGGGTTCAGATAAAGTTTTTTTCCTTGGCTATACTACATTTTTCTTAATTATGTAGGGATGGAGTTGCAGCTGATAATCAAATAAAATGTTATATCTTGAAGTAGTATGTAAACTCTGAAATAAATACAGAATATAATTTTTTTCTTCTAGATCAATTTCTAAAGAAGTATTGCATTTATTTTTTACTTTATATGTATACAAATTAGAAAATATAATTAATACATGTGCGTTAGTCACTCAGTTGTGTCTGACTCTTTGCAACCCCATAGACTGTAGCCCACCAGGCTCCTTTGTCCATGGGATTCTCCAGGGCTTCCCTGGTGGCTCAGAGGTTAAAGCATCTGCCTCCAATGAGGGAGACCTGGGTTCGATTCCTGGGTCGGGAAGATCCTCTGGAGAAGGAAATGGTAACCCACTCCAGTATTCTTGCCTGGAGAATCCCATGGACGGAGAAGCCTAGTAGGCTACAGTCCACGGGGTCGCAAAGAGTCGGACACCACTGAGCAACTTCACCTTCATCCTTCAAGAATATTGGAGTTGGTCTCCACTCCCTTCTCCAAATTAATGCATATTTCGTATAAAAGTAAAAATCAAAGCAGTGCAGTGCTTCTTCACTGTTTCATTCCTCAGAGAATTTACTGTTAATTTACAATCACACATACATATAAATAGCAATGTATCTTCTATGCGGTCTTTGTTGTTATTATTCAGTCACTAAATTGTGTCTGTTTTTTTTTTTTTGACGCCATGGACTGTCCTACAGTATCACCTAGAGTTTGCTCAAATCATGTCCATTGAGTTGGTGTTGTTATCTAACCATCTTATCCTGTTGCCCCCTTCCCCTATTGCCTTCAGTTTTTCCCAGCATCCAGGTCTTTTCCAATGAATCAGCTCTTTGTATCAGGTATCTAAAGTATTGGAGCTTCAGCTTCAGCATCAGCCCTTCCAATGCATATTCAGGGTTGATTTCCTTTAGGTTGACTGTTTTGAACTCCTTGCAGTCCTCTGTCCAAGGGATTTCCTAGGCAAGAATACTGGAATGGGTTGCTATTTCCTTTTCCAAGGGATCTTCCTGAGCCAGGGATCAAACCCAGGTGTCCTGTATTGGCAGGTGGATTCTTTATCACTAAGCCACCTGGGAAGCCTATGGACTTAGTAACTGAGATATTAATAATGGGAAAGTATTTAGAAAGTGCATGTTAATATTTGCCTTAAGATATCTATTCTGATAACTGTTATTTTTTAGTCTTAGAATGTATTGGCTAATTTTATGTTAGAATAAGTAGACTGTCTTCCATAATGTGATTCGTTGTTCAGTCCCTAAGTCATGTCCAGCTCTATGTGACCCCATGGAGTGCAGGATTCCAGGATTCCAGGATTCATTATCTCCCAGAGTTTTCTCAAACTCATGTCCATTGAATCAGTGATGCCACTCAAACATTTCATCCATTTGTGTCCCTTTATTCTCCTGCCCTCAGTCTTTCCCAGCATCAGGGTCTTTTCCAATGGGTTGACACTTCACATCAGGTGGTCAAAGTATTGAAGCTTCAGCATCAGTCCTTTCAATGAATATTCAGGGTTGATTTTCTTTAGGATTGACTGGTCTGATCTCCTTGCTGTCCAAGGAACTCTTAAGAGTCCTCCAGCAGCACAGTTTGAAAACATCAAGTCTTTGGTGCTCAGCCTTCTTTATGGTCCAACTCTCACGTCCATACATGACTACTGGAAAAACCATACCTTTGACTGTACGGATATTTGTTGGCAAAGTTATGTTTCTTCTTTTTAATATGCTGTCTAGATTTGTCATACCTTTTCTTCCAAGGAGCAAGTGTCTTTTAATTTCATCACTGCAGTCGCTGTCCACAGTGACTTTAGAGACCAAGAAATAAAATCTACCACTGCTTCTAATTTTTCCCCATCTATTTGCCATGAAATGATGGGACTAAATGCCATGATCTTAGCTTTTTGAATGGTGAGTTTTAAACCAGCTTTCTCACTCTCCTTTTTCACCTTCATCAAGAAGCTCTTCAGTTCTTCACTTTCTGACATTAGGGTGGTATTATCTGCTTAGTGAAGTCGTTCAGTCGTGTCTGACTCTTTGCGACCCCATGGACTTTAGCCCATCAGGTTCCTCCATCCATGGGATTCTCCAGGCAAGAATACTGGAATGGGTTGCCATTTCCTTCTCCAGGGGAATCTTCCCGACCCAGGGATCGAACCCAGGTCTCCTGCATTGTGGGCAGATGCTTAAACCTCTGAGCCACCAGGGAAGCCCATCATCTGCCTGGGCCTCCTCAAATCAGACTAATGGCCTAAAAAAACCCAGAAGACCAGTCTCTCCAGACAAGAGGAAGCAAGAGAGAAATCTCAAAAGATTTATTTGGACATCATCTGTATATCAGCTCTCCTGAGTCTCCAGTCTGCTGCCCCAAAATCTGCTGCAGATTTTGAATTCACCAGTCTCCATAAAGATATGAGCTAATCCATTAGTATAAATCAATCTCTATCTCTGTTTCTCTCTGTCTCTGTTTTTCACTGTCTTTCTCAGTCTCTGCCTATGAAATTTCACAGGCAATAAACATTTATTTCTGAAATAACTTTTATAACTACTATTTATGCGGTTTGAAATAAAATTTAAGATAGAAATTATAAAATCATTATAAATATCTATGTAGTTTAAAAGCCCATCTTAATTGAACATTTTCACATCCTGAAGGCATTTTGGTTTTAGTATAGTTTATCTTGTTTTAAATTAAAAAAATGAGCTAAAATGATTTATGGTACATATCACATGATTTAGAAATTTCTGTTTTCTTTTTTTTTTTTCTCTCAGTTGATTTATTTATTTATTTATTTATTTTTGATGCTTTTGTTTTGTTTTGTTTTGTTTTGTTTTTTCTTACATGCGTTCCCAAACATGAACCCCCCTCCCACCTCCCTCCCCACAACATCCCTCTGGGTCATCCCCGTGCACCAGCTCCAAGCATGCTGTATCCTGCATCAGACATAGACTGGCGATTCAATTCTTACATGATAGTATACATGTTAGAATGTCATTCTCCCAAATCATCCCACCCTCTCCCTCCCTCTGAGTCCAAAAGTCCATTATACACATCTGTGTCTCTTTCCCTGTCTTCTGTTTTCTTAAGATTGCTGCTGCTGCTGCTGCTAAGTCACTTCACTTGTGATTTCTCTTTTATAAAAACATTTGTTCCATTCCCTCCAAAAGGTACATTTCTTTTCTGTAAGTAATTTTTCCATTTTTTTTCTATTTTTGAGATTTTTTGTGTGTGTGTTGTCTTTTTTCCTTTTAGTTGTTTCATAGATAATGTCACTGGATCACCACAAATAAATGGTCTAAAAAAACAAGTATAAGCATAAATGCCACAAGTCTATCAAAAATTTGAACAAAATCTTTCAGAGAAAGGCATAATTGAAAAGAAAACAAAAAATCAGAAATCTTTGGAGAATCTATGACCCTAGGAATAGTTTTTAAACTATTGAAGTTAGTTTTGTTCCTTGAAAATAATGAAAAGAGAGAAAAGTTTCCCCTGGATGTTTTGAAAACTGACCTGTCTTGTGGAGCAATGGTTTTAATATAACTCAAACTATGTTTCTATCAAATAATAGCCTAACATAACTATTATTATGGAAGTAACAGTGATAAAATAATAAAACATGATTTAGAAGCAAAGTACATCTCTTTATCATTATTAAAATTGGATGAGCATCTACAGACACATTAATTGTCAAAGTGAGAACAGGTCTGAATTTGCTCTGCAGCTACTGTATAGCAAAGAACTTTGTTGACTTTTTCTCTGACTTCCTGGCATGTAAACCCTATAACCTGGTAATTTCTTGAGCAATAGAAGTGTCTGTTGTTTGTAATGAGACCATCAGATTAGATGAGTTCATGCTAAAGAAGTGGTGGGTACGCAAACAAGATGACTCAGGTTGAGGCCTAGTTCCTCAGAAAGGATAACCATGTGAATCGAGGTGTGGAGCTCTGAGCCAGGTGATGTAAGACCTCTGGGAGAGGTTAAAATTTGAGTTTAAAACATTCGGCCAATGATTCAATCAATCATGCTTATGAAATGAATTTGAAACTTGAGTTCTTTTTCCTGGTTAACAATATCCTGCACATATTCTATAAGTCAACATGCTGGGAGAATGACACCTTCTGACTCCAAAGAGAGAGGATATGGAAGCTTTAAGACTGAGCCCTCCTAGACCTCTTATGTGGTCACACAGACCTCTATACTTGTCTCTTCTTTTCACTGTCCCAGATTTGTATCCTTATTGCTATAATAAAATTATAATCATAAGTATAGCACATTGAGTGACTGGTATCTGAATGGTTGGTAGGAAGTCCAGGATTTGTAGCCAATTGCTCAGAAGTACAGATAGCGTAGGATCCCATAAGCTCGCAGCTGGTTCCTGAAGTGAGGGCAGTCTTGTTGGGATCTGTACCCTTAGTCTGTGGAATCTACACTAACTCCTTCCTGCAAGTTAGGTCAGAAGTCATTGTAGCTACCATGACGGTCTTGATTTCCTGCTTTATACACTGTAAATCTATTGTCAGGCACAAGCTTTTGGGCATGTAACTTTATTATTCCCATTGTCAAATCAGGAGCATTTTGTTCAATATTGTATAACCTTGTGTTTGATTACTTTGGCTGGTAGTTTGGATAACATGTCCTGAATAGGTAATAGAATCAGTCAAAGCAAGTTTCATTTACCCACAGCAATAAGGATTCTTGTCCTTTCTAATTTTGTAAACTGCCTGATATCTTGTAATTACTAAACACACTCTAATTGACCCAAATGGTAGAGTCAGAATTGGTTAGATGCTTTTGAACCTGGATTTACATCACTACAACATAAAGGTATAATTTAATTATCTTGATCAGGCTCTGTTAGAGAGTGAAAAGACTTGGTGAACCTAAGAGCTTAAATTAAATTTGTAGAATTATTTTTTAATCAAAACTTCACAGTGCAATGGAGCAATACATCAAATTTTTGAAAATAGGAATTTTACCAAACAGAATTAACCTGTTTGTAAACAAAAACAAAATGATCATACATTGCATTATCCCTTGAATTTAGGCAAAATATACTTTAATATATTTGAAAATACAGTTGATGATAACTGCTACCATAATTTTAACTTTAAAAACATTCTACTTCTTTCTGTTCTAATCCTCATTCTTATTAATTTGTAATTGCAAACCATTTACTTTGCTTATACTCTAATATGTTTACTGCAACCACTCTTTGAACCTCCTCTCCTTCTTTGAATGTTTCCTAGTTATCTACTCAGGGAAAAGTTCTCCTGGAGGTGTGGGGGATGTCATTGAATTTGATTGTTGTCCTAGTTTGACTGAAAGGAGTAGACTAGAGATATAGTGCTATCACTGTGATCACTGGGAATTAAATACAGCTCTGCATATAAAACACTGTCATGTGTAAGCTATAAACTTAAAAAGCAGTACTCAAACTCTATTCTGAGGTGATAAAGAGTCGTTCTCTCACACACATCAAAAATGAATGCACAGGGATAGAGTTTCACCAAGTGTTTATATAGCAAATTCAGTTTAACTTAATAGGTTACATTAACTATCGAAATGCAATGCAATTTAATCAATCAACCAACCAGGACCCAGTGACAAAGATGTATTTCTATGTAACTCAGAAGCATTTAATTTAAAAGTAAGGATAGTCATACTATTATAGACAAAACACACTACCATTTCACAAAAACTAATACAAATTACGGGAATAATCTCACCTCAGAAAATATTATTTCTATTTGTATTCATTATCAAAGAGAAGACTATTTTCAGCTTTAAGTATTCAGTTCAGTTCAGTTCAGTTCAGTTGCTCAGTCGTGTCCGACTCTTTGCGACCCCATGAATCACAGCACGCCAGGCCTCCCTGTCCATCACCAACTCTCCAAGTTCACTCAGAGTCGCATCCATCGAGTCAGTGATGCCATCCAGCCATCTCATCCTTGGTTGTCCCCTTCTCCTCCTTCCCCCAATACCTCCCAGCATCAAAGTCTTCTCCAATGAGTCAACTCTTTGTATGAGGTGGCCAGAGTACTGGAGTTTCAGCTTCAGCATCATTCCTTCCAAAGAAATCCCAGGGTTGATCTCCTTTAGAATGGACTGGTTGGATCTCCTTGCAGTCCAAGGCACTCTCAAGAGTCTTCTCCAACACCACATTTCAAAAGCATCAATTCTTTGGTGCTCAGCCTTCTTCACAGTCCAACTCTCACATCCATACATGACCACAGGAAAAACCATAGCCTTGACTGGACGGACCTTAGTCAGCAAAGTAATGTCTCTGCTTTTCAATATGCTATCTCAGTTGGTCATAACTTTTCTTCCAAGGAGTAAGCGTCTTTTCATTTCATGGCTGCAATCACCATCTGCAGTGATTTGGGAGCCCCCCAAAATAAAGTCTGCCACTGTTTCCACTGTTTCCCCATCTATTTCCCATGGAGTGATGGGACCGGATGCCATGATCTTCATTTTCTGAATGTTGAGCTTTAAGCCAACTTTTTCACTCTCCTCTTTTACTTTCATCAAGAGGCTTTTTAGTTCCTTCCATTGTATAATCTCTGTGGAAATATTTTCATAATGCTGAATTTTTAAATTTTATTTATTCATTTTTGGCTGCACTGGATCGTCGTGGCATACATGCTTTCTCTAGCTGTGGAGGGTGGAGATACTCTCCAGTTGCAGTACACAAGCTTTTCATTGCAGTGGCTGCTCTTGTTGCAGAGCACAAGTTCTAAGCACTCTGGCTTCAGTTGTTGCAGCTTGCTGGCCTTCAGGAGTTTCACCACAGGGGCCCTTTGTTGTGGCTCACAGGTCTAGAGTGCACAAGCGTCAGTAGTTATGGCTCCTGAGCTCTACAGAGCATGGGCTCAGGTAGTTGCGGTGCATGGGCTTAGTTGTTCCCTTGCATGTGGAATCTTCCTGGACACACGAATTGAATCTGTTTTCCCTGTATTGGCAGGCAGATCCTTACCCACCGTATCATCAGGGAAGACCAGGTGCTGAATTTTTTTTTAAGAAGTTAAAAGGAAAAACATTAACTTTCTAGAGACCTATGACTCTCCTACATTGCCTAATGTAGGCCATTAGTAATACGCTTCTGTAGTATCTGAAATTGAACTAATGAAATAATAGGGAAAATAGAATTATACAGGTAAATCTTATACTCCCCATATATATCATTAATTTCATTTGTGTTATCCTTAGAATAGATAGAAAAAATAGATAATGTTCAAGTTTTTGCACACCACTAATACAACAGAAAGCAAAGTATGAAAAAATGTTTATTCACTTCTTTAAAATGCACACATATGTATGTCTGCCTTTTTAAGAGACAAATACATTTTAAAATTTTAGAAAAAATACTTATCTTTTATTTTGCCCTAATGGAATAAATGTCTCATCTCTATACAACTGAAGTTCTGAATTGATTGTACAATTTAAAATAATGCCCTTTTCAAAAAAAAAAAAATCTGAACTCTTGACTTATCCTGTTTACAGGATCTCTATTCAAGGTCACCTCCACTTTAGCAACAAAATACAATTTGTGTTTATATCCCTGCTTATAAATTTTGTTGTTAAACAATATTTAATTGGCTGAGAATTTGCTGTTTATTGTGTAATCTAATCCTTTCCTCTTTATCATCTATATTGTCAATTGCAGACATAGGAAGTGAAGCTTAACTTACATAAAAACAAATTATAGACTGTAATTTCATTGTCTCTAATGTCAGGCATATGTGTTTTCAGGCTGAAATGCACTATATCTCTGAATTCTTAGAGCAATTTAAATAAAGGGAATTATTCAGGAGATTACTGAAAAGGGATTAATGACAAAATTAGGCAGAACAGTGTGTCTCTGTCCCTGCTTGATTACTCTGCCCTCTTAGGTGCCTGAATGACAAAGATAACCCCACTGTTGTGCCCTGCTTGGTGAAGCTATTGAGTTCTCTAAATTTGTATCCATTAATAAAATAAAAAAAGAGCATATTGTCTTTATGAATTTTCCTTACCAGGACAAAAGAAATCATTATCAAAAGAAAACAGAACATAATAACATTGGAGTAGCATTGGCAACCCACTCCAGTGTTCTTGCCTGGAGAATCCCGTGTACAGAGGAGCCTGGTGGGCTGCAGTCCATGTGGTCGCTAAGAGTCAGACATGACTGAGCAACTTCACTTTCACGTTTCACTTTCATGCATTGGAGAAAGAAATGGCACCCCACTCCAGTACTCTTGCCTGGAGAATCCCATGGACAGAGGAGCCTGGTGGGCTGCAGTCCATGTGGTCGCTAAGAGTCGAACACGACTGAGCGACTTCACTTTCACTTTTCACTTTCATGCATTGGAGAAGGAAATGGCAACCCACTCCAGTGTTCTTGCCTGGAGAATCCCAGGGACGGGGAGCCTGGTGGGCTGCTGTCTCTGGGGTCGCAGAGAGTCGGACACGACTGAAGCGACTTAGCAGCAGCAGCAGCACTGTCAGTACTTTTTACACATATAATTAGTTATCAGTTTGATAACCTCATTTCCAAAGTCAAATAAATAGCAGTGATATTTAATGCCTCTTGTTGCATGAGATGGTAACACAACTCTGAACTGCTTGGAAAGAAAAAGTTGGGCTAATGTACTGACAGAAAATGGACAGAGGACAAGGGTCTTGCTGTCATAATGATTAATTCAGATCAACACAGACTGTCTTTACTGTGGTAATTGGTATCAATCATGATGAAAGTTGAAATTCATGGTTCAGTCTTGCCAGAAGCAAGCATAAGAAAGGCCCACCAGGGAAGTTGTACCAAGCAATTCATCAAAGATGCTATCAGTGAGCATCGTTGACGTTAACTCATTATCCACATGCCTGAGTATACAGAATAGAGAATGCACATTTAAGAATTGGCAGATTAAACACAATATAAACTAAACATTCAGTTCAGTTCAGTTCAGTAGCTCAGTCGTGTCCGATTCTTTGCAACCCCATGAACCTCAGCATGCCAGGCCTCCCTGTCCATCACCAACTCCCGGAGTTCACTCAGACTCACGTGCATCGAGTCAGTGATGCCATCTAGCCATCTCATCCTCTGTCATCCCCTTCTCCTCCTGCCCCCATTACACAGAGTTAAAAAAAAGAAGGTACAGCCCATATGTCTGGGTAAAAAAAGGGAAATTCTAATACAGATCATTGGAATTCTTAATATTAATGCCATTTGGATTTTAACTACATTGCCATTATCTAATTACATAGTTATTATGTATAAAGATTATTAGCAATTTTTTTTTTGCTAATTGATCTTATCATCTTTACTGTTTGGAAAATGTAGCATCATACAGTTTCATACAAATACCTACCTGTCATTTTATCCAGCCAAGTGACTGAGACGTCTGCAAGTTCACCTGCATGGATATTTTTAAGAGAGTATTAAAGAGTAGTGACTGTCCCTGGAAAAGGAAATGGCAACCTACTCCAGTATTTTTCCCTGGGAAATCCCATGGACAGAGGAGCCTGGTGGGCTACAGTCCATGAGGTCACAAGAGCTGGACACAAATTAGTGACTAAACCACCACCAGTGACTGGCCCAAATGCTTTATATACCATATCTGTTTAGGAATCGTTCAGTTACAGACTAGAGAACCCAATCTGGAAAGGTTTAAACTCCCGAAAGAACACAAGAGAAAACCCAGGGCTCATTCAGTGACTGCTTCAATAGCATCAGCATTCAGATTCTTTCCATATCTGCTCCATTGTTCTTAAAGCTTGACTCATGCCCTTATGAGCTTAAGAAATTATTTTTTCTCTAGGTATCATGGTAATAGTTCAAGTGGGAGAACAGGGAACAATCAACAATAGTGCATGCCAGATGAGACCACCACTCTACTTATCCCCAATTAACCTTTATGGGCTTTTGGGAATGAGTCAGTACCCAGTGGTTTCTGCTTGCGTCACTAGTTAGCTCTGCATCACTTACTCATTATTCTCTTAGGAGACTCTAGGAAGTGTTTCTGGTGCTGGGCCTATTGTTGCATCTGTCCAAATTGAAGTTCTCTAAGAAGGAAGAATAGAAATATGGCTATATCATCTGCTTATCTAACAATAATTGCCACACATGTGGGTATAGGGGAAGACTCTAGGTGGGACGATTTAAGAGCCAAATTCCTGACACAGTGCTTTCTTGTCGTGTAAAATTAAAGCTGGCTGACCAGAGGAGCTGAGGTACAGGAGGAATGGATTAATAGTGGGAGGTAAGGTCAGAGCGTGTGTGCTGTGCTAAGTTGCTTCAGTCATGTAAAACTCTTTGTGACTCTATGGGCTGTAGCCGCCAGCCTCCTCTGTTCATGGGATTCTCCAGGCAAGAATCCTGGAGTGGGTCCTGTGCCTTCCTCCAGGGGATATTCCCAACCCAGGGATTGAACCTGCATCTTTATGTTTCTTGCATTGGCAGGCAGGTTCTTTACCACTATCACCCAAGGGCAGAGAGTATGAGGCAAGAGAGTCACTTTTTTAAAAGTAATAATAATTTATTTATTTTAATTAGATGCTAATTATTTTATAATACTGTGGTGGGTTTTGCCATACATGGACATGAATCAGCCACAGGCGCACGTGTCCCCCCATCTTGAATGCCCTTCTCCTCTCTCTCCCCACCCTACCCCTCTGGGTTGCCCCAGAGTACCGGGCTTTGAGTGCCCTACTTCATGCATCAAACTTGCACTGGCCATCTATTTTATGTGTGGTAATATACATTTTCAATGCTATTCTAAGAGAGTCACCTTTGAAGGTGTGTCACTCTTGGTAAAGATTTTGGATATTGGAAAATCTGAGTGAGATGAAAAATCACTGGAAAATTTGAATAGAGATATGAGTCTGATCTTGCTGCAGTTTTGACAACAGACCCCAGGAGCACAAGATTTGAAATAAGGAAAGCAGTAAGTATGAGATTCTTGCAATAGGAATGATGTGATATAGATTGGACTATGGTACAAGCAGGAGATGTGATAAGAAATGTTTAAGTCTAGTTGGATTGTGACAGCTGACAGGACTTATGGACAAATTGAATTGAAGGTTGTGAGAGAAAAATGAGTCTAACATCAGTCTGTTTATTTTTAATAAAAATAGATGTCGATTTTATCTATTCTGAATGAATGAATGGCCATAATTTTCCCCTCTTTACTACTACTGCAAATTTTATTGACAGTTATTAATACTGAACCATCACGGTGACCCTCTAATATGGAGAAAGGAGACTGGTCTGCAGTTAACTGTGACTGTGAAACAGTACCCTAATTCTGTGGTCAACATTTTGATGGAGACTTGAAATGAATTTCAAAGATGTTTTGTTTTAGTTTTCCTTCTCTATGCTTTGACATATTTAATATAGCGTTGGAGTAATGAATTACCTTTAGTTTTGATAGAAATTAAATGTGAAATTATGGAATCATGCATTCAGAGAAAGGAAACTAAAAAAAATATTTTCTATTTCTTCTATGACTAAAAACAACTGAGGTCTTTCTGCTCTTTGGTCAATATTTTTAGTATGCATTTCCTCATCAGTTCAGTTCAGTTCAGTCGCTCTGTCGTGTCCGACTCTTTGTGACCCCATGAATCGCAGCACGCCAGGCCTCCCTGTCCATCACCAACCCCCGGAGTTCACCCAAACTCATGTCCATCGAGTCTGTGATGCCATCCAGCCTTCTCATCCTCTGTCATCCCCTTCTCCTCTTGCCCCCACCCTCCCAGCATCAGAGTCTTTTCCAAAGAGTCAGCTTTTCTCATGAGGTGGCCAAAGTACTGGAGTTTCAGCTTTAGCATCAGTCCTTCCAAAGAACATCCAGGAATGATCTCCTTTAGGATGGACCGGTTGGATCTCCTTGCAGTCCAAGGGACTCTCAAGAGTCTTTTCCAACACCACAGTTCAAAAGCATCAATTCTTCAGTGCTCAGGCACTCAGCTTTCTTCACAGTCCAACTCTCACATCCATACATGACTACTGGAAAAACCATAGCCTTGACTAGACAGACCTTTGTTGCCAAAGTAATGTCTCTGCTTTTGAATAAACTATCTAGGTTGGTCATAACTTTCCTTCCAAGGAGCAAGTGTCTTCTAGTTTCATGGCTGCAGCCACCATCTGCAGTGATTTTGGAGCCCAAAATATAAAGTCTGCCACTGTTTCCACTGTTTCCCCATCTATTTCCCATGAAGTGATGGGACCACATGCCATGATCTTAGTTTTCTGAATGTTGAGCTTTAAGCCAACTTTTTCACTCTCCTCTTTCACTTTCATCAGGAGGCTTTTTAGTTCCTCTTCACTTTCTGCCATAAGGGTGGTGTCATCTGCATATCTGAGGTTATTGGTATTTCTCCAGGCAATCTTGATTCCAGCTTGTGCTTCTTCCAGCCCAGCATTTCTCATGATGTACTCTGTATATAAGTGAAATAAGCAGGGTGACAATATACAGCCTTGACATACTTCTTTTCCTATTTAGAAACAGTCTGCTATTCCATGTCCAGTTCTAACTTTTGCTTCCTGACCTGCATACAGGTTTCTCACTAAATGTTTTTATGAAACACTAGGCAAAGATTGTGGAGCCAAGAAAATAGTCTGTCACTGTTTCCATTGTTTCCCTATCTATTTGAAGTGATGGCACCAGAGACCATGACCTTAATTTTTTGAATGTTGAGTTTTAAGCCAGCTTTTTCACTCTCCTCTTTCACATTTATCAAGGGGCTCTTTAGTTCCTCTTTGCTTTCTGCCTAAGGGTGGTGTCATCGTTATATTTTTTATTTTCTTGGGCTCCAAAATCACTGCAGATGGTGACTGTAGTCATGAAATTAAAAGATGCTTGCTCCCTGGAAGACAAGCTATGACAAACCTAGTCAGAGTATTAAAAAGCAGAGGCACTACTTTGCCAACAGTGGTCCATATAGTCAAAGCTATTGTTTTTCCAGTGGTTATGTATGGATGTGAGAGTTGGACCATAAAGAAGGCTGAGTGACAAAGAATTGATGCTTTTGAACTGTGGTATTGGTGAAGATTCTTCTCCAAAGACTCTTGTGAATACCTTCGACTAAAGGAGATCAAACCAGTCAATCCTAAAGGAAATCAGTCCTGAATATTCATTGGAAGGGCTGATGCTGAAACTGAAGTTTCAATACATTGATCACCTGATGGAAAGAGCTGACTCATTGGAAAAGTCCCTGATGCTGGGAAAGATTGAAGGCAGGAGAAGAGGAAAACAAAAGATAAGACGGTTGGATAGCATCACTGACTCAATGGACAAGGAATCTGAGCAAACTGTGGGAGATGGTGAAGGATAGGAAGCCTGCTGTGCTGCAATCCATGGGCTCTGCAAAGAGTCGGATAATACCAAATGAAGAACAGCAACAACCATTTTTAGAAATAGTTGTCATTCACTATTACAAGTGAAAATTAACTGCAGCCTGACGAGCTGCAGTCTATTGAGTCACAAAGAGTCAGACAGGACTGAGTCACTGAACAACAACAAAGATATCTCTGAGGAGCATTGTTTTTTTTTAAATATAAATTTATTTATTTTAATTGGAGATTAATTACTTTACAATATTGTATGCTTTTAAACTTTCTCTGAATGTCATTATTCCCTAAATTTCATTTATGAGTTCAGAAATTTGTATGATTTTCTCTTTGTCTTCTTACATGAATTTTATCTATGCATTAGAAATTTCAAAGGCTGAATTCTTGAGTTTATCTGGGAGTGTTACTGTTTTTCTGTTTTTCTATTCATTATTTCCTGATTTAATCATTTATCCCTGTCTTCCATTTTCCTTAGATTATTATGTTTTCTAAATTCTCTCTGAACTTTAATTGTGTTTCTCTATTGTTTTGAAACATCTAACATTAGGGCATTCTTACTTTTAATATTCATCCCTGGTTACCCACAGAAGTGCTATTCAAGTATTGGGTAATTTAAATGGCACAGCCACCAATCCATCAGTAAGGTCGTTTGGCCGAGCACAGTGAGTCTTTGTCAGGGTGCAATAGTGAAATACAGCACTGTTTACGGATGTTATAGTCTTTCTGCTTGAATGCTTCAAGGCATTTTTGATTATCACTGAAGCCCAGGGAATTTCCTAGAACTTGTCCTCAGAAATACTATTAGATCTGAATACTTTACAGTACAATACAATATGAACTCAGGAGACCCCGATTCAATTGCTTAAGATCCCCTGGAGAAGGGGTAGGGTAGGCTACCCAGTCCAGTATTCTTGGGCTTCCCTTGTGGCTCAGCTAGTAAAGAATCTGACTGCAATGTGGGAGACCTGGGTTTGATCCCTGGGTTGGGAAGATCCCTTGGAGAAGGGAAAGGCTACTCACTCTAGTATTCTAGCCTGAAGAATTCCATGGACCAGTCCATGGGTTGCAAAGAGTCGGACAGGACTGAGCGACTTTCACTTTCACGTGAACTCTTTTAGCATATTGATTAATCCCTCAAAACTTTGCTTGGAAAAGTTTTTTCAAATACTTTTACTCTATCTTTTTCTTAATGGTATTTACTACAAATATATATTCTCCTTTATTTGTCCTCTATAGTTATTATATTTCCATATTATTTTTCACATGTTATTTTAGATTTCATTTTTGGTACCTTTGCAATACCCGTTCTATTATACATTTATTTTCACTATCTATAGAAAGTTTATTTTTTCTGTGTTGTTTTGTTTTGCTTTTTTTTTCTTCCTGATTTCTACCAGCTAATATTTTGTCTCATCTACCCTCACCCATATGGACTTCACTGGTGGCTCAGACAGTAAAAAATCTGCCTACAAGTGTTTGATCCCTGGATAGGGAATATCCCCTGTAGAAGGAAATGGCAACCCACTCCAGTATTCTTTCCTTGAGAATCCCACTGACAGAGGAGCCTGGTCGGCTACAGTCCATGGGGTCAGAAAAGAGTCAGACATGACTCAGCAATCAAATAACAGCCACAATAATCAACCATTATAACCTCCCTGAATTTTTACATCGAAACCTTGAATTCTATCTTCAAAGCCCTCAGGTTTAAAAAAGTATATTTTCTATCTTGACTTTTGATTGCCTTACTGCTATATTCTTGCCCCGTGTTCTTCACCATCAGTTTGCTTACACTGTTTCTTTATATTTTCTTTTTAAATCATGCACTATCATTTACTTCAGTCTATGATGGTTCCATTTAGTTTATTAATAATTTTTGAATAAGATTGTTCCTGTCAGACCAGCAATTGGCAGCTCTTTCATGTGAGGAACAGAAGTCATAGATCTGTAGGAGTGAGAATTATGCCTCATTCTTAGTGAAAAATCTTTATTTTGTGGCATTGAGTGACTCTGTGTATATTTGCACATATGTGTATGTGTGAGAGAGAGAGAGAAAAAGAAGGAGAGAGGAAAGGGAATTGTTTACCTTTTTTCCCCTGAGTAACAAAGATCTAGATCTATTAGACTAAAAGCTATTCATAATTTTACTCTTTAATTGTCCTTTCAGTTGCTTCTTACAGAAATGATGATTTCCTACAGACTGCTTCTTGCAGAAAATGCTAATTTTATAGATTTTAAAAAACTCTTACATAGTTTATTGTTATAATCATTATTTTACAAAACAAAACTTTTGGTACATTTTGCAACTTATTGACAGATTGTAGAATACCTATTAGAATATTGTAAGAAGTTTTTTTTTTTAATGAATCATCTATTCTATTTGAATAATCAGTTTCCTCTCCAGCTTTATATTTTTGGCTTCTTTATCTCAGGGTTATTGCTTTATAATGTGGGCCCTTATAAACAAGAAGTCACATGAAGTCATTCTAAACTTTTCTCCTTTGCCTTTCTCTTATATGGATTCTTGTAGGCTGAAATATTTGATTTTCAAGCTCCCTTCCAACTAGAAGTGGCTACATATTCATGGAATCACCAACTCAATGGACATGGGTTTGGGTAAACTCCAGGACCTGGTGATGGACAGGGAGGCCTGATGCGCTAAGGTTCATGGGGTCACAAAGAGTTGGACACGATTAAGTGACTGAACTGAACTGAACTGAACATATACATTCCTGCCATGTGATATAGAAAAAAGTCTCTATAGAAGTTTTTTTTTTTTTTTTTTTTTTTGTCATGATTAAAGTAAACCAGTCACCTTTTCCCTCATTCTCTTTGCCTGAACTATGAATGTTGTTTCTGGAACTGCATTGCCACCATGAGGCCACCAGGGAAAAATAAGCCAAATGATAAGTATGCTAGAGGAAAGATAGGGTTCAGAATCTTTAATAGTATGCTGAACCTTTCTAAAAGACCTGCTTCCATACTTTCCTATGTGAGTAAACACAATGCACTCTCTACTTATGTTGTTGATTCATGGCTTTTCTCTGACTTAACACTTCTGTGAAGTGAAAGAGGAATATCCTGTTTCATACACAGAGCTTTCTAGGAATGACTTTTTTTCAGTCCAAATACCTTTCCTAGGTCCTAGAATTAACAAGTTCTTTTAGACACTTAAAACTCTTGCTGCTGCTGCTGCTGCTAAGTCGCTTCAGTCGTGTTCCACTCTGTGCGACCCCATAAACGGAAGCCCATCAGGCTCCCCGGTCCCTGGGATTCTCCAGGCAAGAACATTGGAGTGGGTTGCCATTTCCTTCTCCAATGCAGGAAAGTGAAAAGTGAAAGGGAAGTCGCTCAGTCGTGTCCGACTCTGTGCGACCCCATGGACTACAGCCTACCAGGCTCCTCCGTCCATGGGATTTTCCAGGCAAGAGTACTGGAGTGGGGTTCCATTGCCTTCTCCAAAACTCTCTTATGTTCTGCCAAATATACAGGGCTTCTTATTACCATAGTTCCACTCTCTTTGAACATACTCTAGGTCAATATTTCTCTCACAATTCTCCTTTATTATAAATATCTATTATTATTCCTTCAATAAAGAATGTGTTGGAATGTCATCTCTGGTGGATACTTTTTTATTCTCTTTCCTGCTTTTGTACTGTGTATATTTCAATGAAACTTTATTGTTCTTCATTCTTTCAGTTTGATCCTTATTTCTTCCTGATGTATTTTTCTTCTGCCTGGCGGATTTCCTCTAACATTCCTTTTCATGTTAGTCTGCTGGAGATATATTCTTTTCACCTCCTAGCTCCTAAGTTCACATTGCCTTTGTTGTTGAAAAATATTTTCACTGAATATAGAATTCTGGACGGATGGGTTTTACCTTTCAACATTTTGCCCTGCTTCCTTATTATACTCATTGCTTTGAAGAATAATTCTGCTATCATTCTTATTTTTTCCCAATTTTTATAATGGGTCTTTCTACTCTGGCTGTTTTTAGGGGTTTGTTATCAGTATTTTAGGGCAATTTGATTTTTATTTGTCTTCATGCAGTTTTCTTTATTGTTCTCAGAGTGATTTTGATGAGTTTCTTGAATCTGTGCATTTATGGTTTTCATCTAATTTAAAATTATTTTCAAAATTGTTTTGTAAAATAGCTTTTCTGACACTCCATCCCTCTTTTAAGGACTTCAATTAACAGTGGCTCGGGTGGTAAAGAATCTGCCTGCAATACAGGAGACCCAAAGGTTTAATCAATGGGTCAGGAAGATCCCCTGGAGAAGGAAATGGCTACCCACTCCAGTATTCTTGCCGGAAAAATCCCATGGACAGAGCAGCCTGGCAGGCTGAGGGACTGACACATTTTTACAAGGTTCTTTGACGTTGTTCCATGATTCACTGATGCTCTTTTCTTCCTTCCTTTCCTTTAATTCTTTTGTAATACCTTCATTTTTTTTTTTTTTAATTTGGCCATGGCATAGGACATGCAGGATCTTAGTTCCCCAATCAGAACCCATGCCTTCTGCAGTTGGAGCATAGCATCTCAGCCATTTGACCATAAGGAAAGTCTTTCTATCTTCAATTTGGATAGTCTCTAAAAATATGCTTTAACTTTAGTATTTATACTTTAAAAAAATTCTACTTTAAATGAATCTCAGGAGACAGGTCATTGTTTCCTGCCATCTGGAAACTAAAAAGACATCTTTGCTAATTGATGTTTTCTAGTGAAAATGTAATAAAAATGAGAAGGAAATGAAGAGTACTAATAGTGGGAAAAGGAAGCAGTTTCTGTTTATGCTTTCCATCAGATTTGCAGCATGTGTTTATGTATGTGTGTTTGTGCTTGCAGGTATGTATATATGTATCTAACATATGTAATATATAATTATGATATATGCACATTGATTCCAACTATTTGCATTACACTTATATATTATACTCTATATGTATGTATAGGGGAGAGAGTTGAAAACAATACATTGGTTTTAGATAGTAAGAATGAGATAAAATATTTCATATATATCAGTTAATTTTATAGTAAACACTCAAAGTTTATTATTATAGTCAGATTTTAAATTTATTTTTATGCTGTTGTAAACCACCAATTTGTGGTAATTTGTTATAGCAAATTAATACAGTTCCCAAGTACCTTAAAAGTAGAGTATATTCATTCTTATCATTTAGTTGATATTTTATTCTTCTGTCCATATTGTAGGTTTACTCTGACATTGATACTGTTAATATACTCGGGAAATATACACTGGGATTTCAAAGAAAAAAAAAAACATTCTAAAGTATATTCAGTGAAAAGTATAGGAATTCTAGGAAGCCTATATCCCATAAATCTAAGATTTTTAAATAAATAGATAGTGTGACTTACACATAAAGCAAAAAATTTTAGACAAAGAGCTGAAATTCTTATAAACTACAACAAGTTAATTTTATTTAAAAATGTTTTCAATCCTTATTTTTTATTGAAGTATAGTTGATTTATATAATGTTAATTTTTGCTTTTGAATTGTGGTGGTGGAGAAACTCTTGAGAGTGCCTTGAACTGCAAGGAGATTAAACCAGTCAATCTTAAAAGAAATCAACCATGAATATTCATTGGAAGGACTGTTGCTGAAGCTGAAGCGTTAATACTTTGGTCACCTAATGCAAAGAGCCGACTCTCTGTGATCTCATGGACTGCAGCATGCCAGGCTCCTCTGTCCTCCACTCTCTCCTAGATTTTGCTCAAATTCATGAGCTAGTGATACCATCTACTTTTGCCTTCAAAATTTCCCAGCATTAAGGCCTTTTCCAGTGGGTAAGCCCATAAGACTTTTCTAATAAGTCTTTTCCAGTAGCAGAATTGAAAAGTATCAATTCTTCAGCACTCAGACTTTATGGTCCAACTGTCATGTCCAGTACATGACTACTGGAAAGACCATAGCTTTGAGTTTACAGACATTTGTCAGCAAAATGATTTGTTTTTTTGAATACTATCTAGGTTTGTCATAGCTTTCCTTCTACGGAGCAAGCATCTTTTAATTCCATGGATACAGTCATCATCCACAGTGATTTGGAACCCAAGAAAATGAAATTTGCAACTGTTTCCAATTTTTCCCCTTCTATTTGCCATAAAGTGATGGGACTGGATGCCGTGATTTTGGTTTTCTGAATGTTGAGTTTTAAGTCAACTTTTTCACTCTCCTCTTTCATCCTCATCAAGTTACTCTCACATTCTGCCATTACAGTGGTATCGTCTGTGTATCTGAGGCTGTTGATATCTGGGAATCTTGATCCCAGCTGGTAATGCATCCAGCCTGGAATTTAGCATCTTGTACTCTGCATAGAAGTTAAATAAGCAAGGTAACAATATACAACCTTTTTGTACTCCTTTCCCAATTTTGAACCTGTCCTTTGTTCCATGTCCAGTTCTAACTGTTGCTTCTTGAATTGCATACAAGTTTCTCAGGAAACTTAAAACTCAACATTTTAACTTAAGTATATTTCAGAGTTTTGCTTTATTACTGAAAGAAATATCCAAAAGCAGAATACATCTTGGTGGTCAAAATATCTAAAATCACTTCATTATTTTAGTTAATTTTCTGTGGATGTGTGTTCATCTGATTAACTGTGATAAAAGTTTACTCACAAATTTTTCTCATGTGATAATTTGTATCTCCAGAAAGACCTATATACTGTTGTTTATTAAAGTATTGATATCATATGATAGATTAACTTAAATTTTACATTTTTTCTAGAAAACAAAAGTTAGATATTATTCTCAGTTTCGGTAACAAACATCAACCAAGTTACAGATAGAAATTTACCCAGTCTTTCTAAGTGTTTCTTGCATCATCTTCTTATGGCTTAACTATCAGCAAGCTGCCAAGTGCAGCTGATTGCCATGAAACATCAAAGAGCCTCATTATTTGGTGTCATTGCAAATCCTAGAGTCTCAAACAGGACCCTAAACTCGACCTTGCAATCTGTCTGGTATGCACTCTCTCCCATTTCTTTAGAAATTGTTTTCAATTTGTTTTCTATTTTCATCAAATCACCTAGTTCTCAGCAAACAAACTCAATTCCTACATCTCAGAAAGACCACTAGACAAAACTTTCTAAACTTCATATATTCAGAATATCCCTCCACGGTTATTTCTGCCTTCTTATTCTCTGTACTGAAGGAAGAGACCTTTCTTCTGCTTTAGATAAGTCTCTGCACCTTTGTCAAGTTTACACGTCCTTCTGGCTCCACAGTGGAGCTGTTGTTCCATCAGTTAATTCTTCATTCTAAATTTGTATTCTCACTCTAGTTCTTTTTTCTTATTAGCAATTTGGTTTATATTTTTAAAATATTTGCTATTTGTTAATTATAATATAAATTATTGCTGCATTTTATTTTGTGAAACAGAGTTGAGTCCAAATGACCCAAAGGCATATAATTAGATATCCAGAAAGACAGCAATGTAACTAATGGTGGCATCAGCAGACATAGCATTTAAGTTAATGTTTAGGAAAGAAAACTCTAGAAGAATTTTGTGTGTTAAATTGTAGGTCAAGAAAAAAGATTTGAGTACAAAAATTAACAAACACCCTATTACTCTATAGTCAGAGATAAGAATTAGTCAAGAAAAGGTAGGATGATAATTCTGTATCCAGTAGGCTCAGGATTTTGTCTGAATTCTATTATTTTTCCCATCAATACACAATCCATTCCTAGAACATGTCAACCTAGAACAGAGGTTGACGTGTGATATGTTCAGTATACATCATTCAACTGAGTAACCCCACAAGGTGGGAACTATAGAACTGCTGGCCGAGATTGAGGGGGATCAGAAATTGCTGCTCAAGGAAGGAGATGATGAGATGAGGTAATTGTAGCTTTGGGAGCTGGAATGGGAAGAACTATATCTTATCTCACTCCCTTCATTCAAGCTTGAAAATAGGAAATTAAGTAAATTAATATAAAGTTAATTTTTTTAACCTGAAAGAGGAAAAAGTTACATAGCTCTAAGAATAAATGCAAGTAAAAAATACAAATGGATGTAATTTGCTAGAATGAAAAGGTAGAAAGTCTAATTTTTTAAAAAAGTGAAGAAATTTTCCACTTTTGAATGTAAGTTAAAGAATAGTATGCTTTTAAAGAAGCAATAAAATCATTAAATATATTATTAAATGTATTGAGATGTCATTTTTTCATTGGTCAATAAAATGTAAAGATGATAAAGATATTCTAAATTTTGAACACTAATAACTGGGTTAGAGATGTTTGTGGAGAATTTTTTTCAGAACTCTTCTAAAATTAAAAAAAAATAATTACTCTTTTGTCAAGGCAGATTTGTTCTGAAATAGATAAAATGGGACAAAATTGAAAGGTAGAAAAATTTTTTTCTCTAAGTATAATTATAGAGAGATCAAGTTTTAATGATATGGCAATAAGTATATTCTTACTGGCTATGCTTCTCACTCCTAGTAATATTTTAGATGATTCTTGTTTCCTTCATGTATGATAAGTAAATCAAAACTTCCTCTTCATTATTCCTTTCTTGCGTTTCATTTGAAATATAAACAGCAGGAGAGGAAAGTGAAAGGGAAAGTTTTGGTTTAATTATCATAGCTGAAGAGATGAGGATACAGAATGATATAAATAGATAGGAGTAAGGAATAATAAGGAATATGGGTTCAAGTAGGTATTATTTTATGTTATCATCCTTTTTTGATCTCTCTATTAGTTTCATTTACTAATTCATAGAATAAGAAACATTTTCAATTTTTAACCATCCATGGTTTTTGTGTATTTTGTGTGAAATTTCATACCCCAATAATAAAATGGCAACAATGAAACTATAACTTTCTTTGATTTCATGTGGTCAATTAGCAAGAAATATGCTTGGGTGAGGATCACATTTTTATTTTGAGCACTGTGTTTACAGAAAAAAAACTGGTTGGATATTTCAAATTTTGCATCAGCTTTTTCCTAATGAATAAACAGGAAACCATTATATCAGGAAGCATTGTAAACTGTTTGACTTATTTGGAAAACTGAAATTCTCATTTAGACAACTCATACCCCAAGAGGTATTATATTGAATGCAATGTTATAAAAGTCAGTAGGTTAACATAGTTTTAGTAAAACATTGTTTTCTTTAATATAGTGTTAAATACAGTCATTTCCCTTGAGTTAGTTAAAGAGTTTGGTGAAATCATTTAGGAAAATAAGTGCTGGAGATGTCTGAAAAAAAAAAAAACTCTAATAAATTAAAAAATTAGTAAGCAGCATTAATAAATCTGGGTGTTAAAAGATCCTGAGTGAGGGTGCATTTCAGGCATCTATTTTAATGTCTTTTTAAAAAATTAGGTATAACATTCTTAATAACTGCCAAAACAAACATTATTATAAAACTCAGGATACTGTTTTACCTCCAAGAATTGCCCAGCCAGAGGAAAAGATTTGATCTGAGAGTGAGGAGTAAGAGAGATGAGTGCTGTTTGAGGTGGAGAGCCCTCTCAGAGATTCTTGGGCAATGTTGGCCAACCCTTACAAAGATCCACAGTGGGGCTAAGTGGGCACTGCAGAGGAGGGACAAAGCTTGCAGATTTCCCATCAGAAAGTGATTTGAATGTGGATTTGGCATTGACTAATGTGAAAAAGCCTGCCTTAGAACTACCATAAATCTGTGTTTGCTTTCTAACGAATTGTTGAATATAAAATTGACAAGACAAACTAGGGCTTGTTGAATCTTCAATAACTTTATTTTACAAATATATAATCATAGAGAGGATTAATGGTCAAATAGCAAGATTCAAAAAAAAAAATGATTTAGGGTCTACTTTGTCAGAAATATTAACTTGAAAGCACTTTTACTTTCTCAGACAGAATTGAGAAGCTGTTCTTTTCAGAAGATTGACAGAAACAAAAATGAAAGGTTTACCCCAATCTGATCTGAAACATGCATATTATTTTGCAATTCTAAATTTTGCTAAGCTGTGCTTTGTTATTACGTCTCTGAGTGGTTTTTCCATTGTTTTGATTCTAAGACAATATAGCTGTTTCATTGTCCAATAAAATTGCATATATGTTTAACTGTCTTGACTGACAATATGTGAATACTGTCTATGCAGTATGTGCTGCATTCTTTGACACTTTCTATCACCGTACACAAAAATAAACTCAAAATGGATTAAAGATCTAAATGTAAGATCAGAAACTATAAAACTCCTAGAGGAGAACATAGGCAAAACACTCTCCGACATAAATCACAGCAGGATCCTCTATGATCCACCTCCCAGAATTCTGGAAATAAAAGCAAAAATAAACAAATGGGATCTAATTAAAATTAAAAGCTTCTGTACAACAAAGGAAAATATAAGCAAGGTGAAAAGACAGCCTTCTGAATGGGAGAAAATAATAGCAAATGAAACAACTGACAAACAACTAATCTCAAAAATATACAAGCAACTTCTGCAGCTCAATTCCAGAAAAATAAACGACCCAATCAAAAAATGGGCCAAAGAACTAAATAGACATTTCTCCAAAGAAGACATACAGATGGCTAACAAACACATGAAAAGATGCTCAACATCACTCATTATTAGAGAAATGCAAATCAAAACCACAATGAGGTACCACTTCACACCAGTCAGAATGTCTGCGATCCAAAAATCTGCAAGCAATAAATGCTGGAGAGGGTGTGGAGAAAAGGGAACCCTCCTACACTGTTGGTGGGAATGCAAACTAGTACAGCCACTATGGAGAACAGTGTGGAGATTCCTTAAAAAATTGCAAATAGAACTACCTTATGACCCAGCAATCCCACTTCAGGGCATACACACCGAGGAAACCAGAATTGAAAGAGACACATGTACCCCAATGTTCATCGCAGCACTGTTTATAATAGCCAGGACATGGAAACAGCCTAGATGTCCATCAGCAGATGAATGGATAAGAAAGCTGTGGTACATATACACAATGGAGTATTACTCAGCCGTTAAAAAGAATTCATTTGAATCAGTTCTGATGAGATGGTGAAACTGGAGCCAATTATACAGAGTGAAGTAAGCCAGAAAGAAAAACGCCAATACAGTATACTAACACATATATATGGAATTTAGGAAGATGGCAATGACGACCCTGTATGCAAGACAGCAAAAAAGACACAGATGTGTATACCAGACTTTTGGACTCAGAGGGAGAGGGAGAGGGAGAGGGTGGGATGATTTGGGAGAATGGGAATTCTAACATGTATACTGTCATGTAAGAATTGAATCGCCAGTCCATGTCTGACGTAGGGTGCAGCTTGCTTGGGGCTGGTGCATGGGGATGACCCAGAGAGATGTTGTGGGGAGGGAGGTGGGAGGGGGGTTCATGTTTGGGAACGCATGTAAGAATTAAAGATTTTAAAATTAAAAAAAAATAAAAAATTTAAAAAAAATGAAAATACATAATTTTTATCAAAGAAAGTGTTTTGTATTACATGAAGAAAAATTTGAGAATATTTGGGTATTACTTTTCTTAGGTTTTCATATATGTGGCCTAACAGGATGCTTTCTTGTTTACAGGGTTTCTGTCTTAGATTGAACATAATTTTTTAAAAACTAAAATTTGGTACAACTGAAAAGGGAATTCCCTTCAGGCTTACGTTGTACAGAGAATAAGTAGAGACATTAACAAATCAACTTCTGAGGCCAAGGATTCACATGTTATTCAGGTTAGATGTACTGTTTATTTGTCAATTAATCTAAGCTTCGACTATGGGAAGAATTCAGAAAAGAAAATGGATTAAAAAAAATTAATCCAAATACTTTGGGAATTTTTTAAGGAATCTCCACACTGTTCTCCATAGTGGCTGTACTAGTTTGCATTCCCACCAACAGTGCAAGAGGGTTCCCTTTTCTCCATACCCTCTCCAGCATTTATTGCTTGTAGACTTTTGGATCACAGCCATTCTGACTGGTGTGAAGTGGTACCTCATTGTGGTCTTGATTTGCATTTCTCTAATAATGAGTGATGTTGAGCATCTTTCCATGTGCTTGTTAGCCATCTGTATGTCTTCTTTGGAGAAATGTTTATTTAGTTCTTTGGCCCATTTTTTGATTGGGTCGCTTATTTTTGTGGAATTGAGCTGCAGGAGTTGCTTGTATATTTTTGAGATTAGTTGTTTGTCAGTTGCTTCATTTGCTATTATTTTCTCCAATTCAGAAGGCTGTCTTTTCACCTTGCTTACATTTTCCTTTGTTGTGCGGAAGCTTCTAATTTTTTTCTTTTCTTTTTTTTTAATTTTTATTTTTACTTTATTTTACTTTACAATACTGTATTGGTTTTGGCATACATTGACATGAGTCTGCCACGGGTGTGCATGAGCTCCCAAATATGAACCCCCCTCCCATCTCCCACCCCACATCATCCCTTCGGATCATCCCCGTGCATCAGCCCCAGGCATCCTGCATACTGCATCGAACATAGACTGGCGATTTGTTTCTTACATGATAGTATACATGTTTCATGCCATTCTCCCATATCATCCCACCCTCTCCCTCTCCCTCAGAGTCCAAAAGTTCACTCTACACATCTGTGTCTCTTTTGCTGTCTTGCATACAGGGTCATCATTACCATCTTTCTAAATTCCATATATACGTGTTAGTATACCTATTGGTGTTTTTCTTTATGGCTGACTTCACTCTGTATAATCTGCTCCAGTTTCATCCATCTCATTAGAACTGCAATCCCACTGCTGGGCATACACACGGAGGAAACCAGAATAGAAAGAGACACATGTACCCCAATGTTCTTCACAGCACTGTTTATAATAGCCAGGACATGGAAACAACCTAGATGTCCATCAGCAGATGAATGGATAAGAAAGCTGTGGTACATATACACAATGGAGTATTACTCAGCTATTAAAAAGAAGCTTTTAATTTTAATTAGATCCCATTTGCTTATTTTTGCTTTTATTTCCAGAATTCTGGGAGGTGGATCATAGAGGATCTTGCTGTGATTTATCTCGGAGAGTGTTTTGCCTATGTTCTCCTCTAGGAGTTTTATAGTTTCTGGTCTTACATTTATATCTTTAATCCATTTGAGTTTATTTTTTGTGTGTTGTTAGAAAGTGATCTAGTTTCATTCTTTTACAAGTGGTTGACCAGTTTTCCCAGCACCACTTGTTAAAGAGATTGTCTTTACTCCATTGTATATTCTTGCTGCCTTTGTCAAAGACAAGATGTCTATATGTGTGTGGATTTATCTCTGGGCTTTCTATTTTGTTCCACTGATCTATATTTCTGTCTTCGTGCCAGTACCATACTGTCTTGATGACTGTGGCTTTGTAGTACAGCATGAAGTCAGGCAGGTTGATTCCTCCAGTTCCATTCTTCTTTCTCAAGATTGCTTTGGCTATTTGAGGTTTTTTTTGTATTTCCATACAAATCTTGAAATTATTTGTTCTAGTTCTGTGAAAAATACCGCTGGTAGCTTGATAGGGATTGCATTGAATCTGTAGATTGCTTTGGGTAGTATACTCATGTTCACTTTATTGATTCTTCCAATCCATGAACATGGTATATTTCTCCATCTATTAGTGTCCTCTTTGATTTCTTTCATCAGTGTTTTATCATTTTCTATATATAGATCTTTAGTTTTTAAGGTAGATATATACCTAAGTATTTTATCCTTTTCATTGCAATGGTGAGTGGAATTGTTTCCTTAATTTCTTTTTCTACTTTCTCATTATTAGTGTATTGGAATGCAAGGGATTTCTGTGTGTTGATTTTATATCCTGTAACTTTACTATATTCATTGATGAGCTCTAGTAATTTTCTGGTGGAGCCTTTAGGGTTTTCCATGTAGAGGATCATGTCATCTGCAAACAGTGAGAGTTTTACTTCTCCTTTTCCAATTTGGATTCCTTTTATTTCTTTTTCTGCTCTGATTGCTGTGGCCTTATGACCCAGCAATCCCACTGCTGGGTATACACACCGAGGAAACCAGAATAGAAAGAGACACATGTACCCCAATGTTCATTGTAGCACTGTCTATAATAGCCAGGACATGGAAACAACCTAGATGTCCATCATCAGATGAATGGATAAGAAAGCTGAGGTACATATACACGATGGAATATTACTCAGCCGTTACAAAGAATACGTTTGAATCAGTTCTAATGAGATGGATGAAACTGGAGCCAATCATACAGAGTGAAGTAAGCCAGAAAGAAAAACACCAATACAGTATACTAACACATATATATGGAATTTAGAAAGATGGTAATAATAGCCCTGTATGCGAGACAGCAAAAGAGACACAGATGTGTAGAGCGGACTTTTGGGCTCTGAGGGAGAGGGTGGGATGATTTGGGAGAATGGCACTGAAACATGTATACTATCATGTAAGAAACGAATCGCCAGTCTATGTTCGAAGCAGGATGCAGGATGCTTGGGGCTGGTGCATGGGGATGATCCAGAGAGATGATATGGGGTGGGAGGTGAGAGGGGGGTTCATGTTTGGGAACTTATGTACACCTGTGGTGGATTCATGTCAATGTATGCCAAAACCAATGCAGTATTGTAAAGTAAAATAAAGTAAAAATAAAAATTAAACAAACAAAAAAACAAATACTTTGGGAACAACTAGTTATTGTCTCCAAAGACAGCTGTTCAAGGCAGTCTCTTTGTGGTTGCTTGGTTCAGACATGTAAACATCTCAAAGCTTCCACATCTGCAACAAAAAGGAATTTGGAGGATTAAAATAGATCAACTATGTAATATATTATTTAACACATAAAATATGCATATTGCATTTACTGATAATCATACTTAAATGATTATTTGTTGTCTTTCAGACTTAAGATCCACCATTTTCTATTGTTTTTCCACATTGTGGGTTCTGGAGACTATATTTTTATTTCTCAATCATCACAATTATTTTTTCTTCTTGTCATATATATCCTTTCTCTCTTGAATTTATTTGTTGTCTTCCAGACTTAAGATTCAATCACTTTCTATTGTCTTTCCACATGGTGGGTTCTGGAGACTTTATTTTTATTTCTCAATCATCATAATTATTTTTTCTTCTCATCATATATATCATTTCTCTCTTGAATTTGTTAATCCGACAACTACTTAATTAAACTCCTATGTAGAAGAAATTACATCACTGGATGGTGTAATTATGGGGTGAAACTATGACTATCATAGAATCTGTTGTCCATTGGCAAACGCTAGACCAGATAATTGTTAAATAATGCAATTTATTTACAATGGAGACCTGAATAAATGACTCTCTCAGGGCTGCTCATTCACGTTTTTCTTATTCACTCATACTTCAAGTTGAATTTACGTATCTACTATGTCTGTAACATTATGGAGGGTAGCCTATAGTTATAAAAGGGATAGACATATCAAGAATTTAGATGAAATGTAATTTAGACACTGATCCTTGGTGAAAAACTTTAGGATGAATGTAGAATAAGGCCAGAAATTGATTGAATGATCTTTATAGAACACTGGTCTAATTCAATGATACTACTCAGTCCAATTAAATAACATTTATTTAGAAATATTTTTTCATAATCAACCTCATAATGGTCATTCATATGCAGGCAACAAACACAAAGAAAATTTAAAATACAGTAGCAGGAAAACTGTAAATTTTCTGGAATTAAATCTAAACAAAGTTAAATAGGACTTCTTTATAAGATAGCATATAATGTTATTGAGAGAAATCGATCAAGATGTAAACAGATGAGAATATCTACTGTTTGCAATAACCAAAGAAGTTAAGTGCACCTAGCAAAAGGAAGTGCACAGGAAGGCCCCAGAGTATGCCGATGTTTAGAGGCCATGGGAAAGAAGACATGGCAACACATGAGACTGAGGAGAAACCCAAGAAGTAGAAATAAAGTAAGGTTAAATATGATGTTATGAAAGTCAGCTGAATGTTATTAGAACAAGAGACTGATTCTCCTTAACAAGTGTGGCTGACAAGTCCATCGAGGTGAATCCTCAGTACCCACCAATAGGACTTAGGTCTATTTTTACAAGGGTGACTTCCACATGGAAGTCATTGGTAACCTTTCAAAGAGCTAATGAAGGACACGGAGTGTTCAAAAGATAATGGACATTTTTTCTTTCTCTAGAAGAAGGGAGGAATACTGGGGGGGAGCCTGATGGGTAAAGGTTGTCATGAGAATTATTAAAATATATGTGTTGATTGATGGGAAATTTCCAGTAAAAGGAAGGGGTGATAATGCAAAAGAGAAGACAGATATTTGTTAAAACAACATCCTTGAGTAGGAAAGAAGTCATATGATCTAGAACAAGATTGAAGAATTTGGTCTTAGACTTTGGTGTGGACAGTATATTCAGAACAAGTGTAAAGAAAATAAAGTATGTGGCAGATATGCATGGGCACAAACGTCTGCATAACTGTGGCCATGGATGTTCTGTTCTGACCACTTAAATTTACTGAATGAAATAGAAACCAAGCTCCTCATTTAAGGATGAGAATAGGAGATGGGTAGTTAAAGATACTAAGAGGGAAGACTTGCAGTATTCACCTAGGAGACTGGGAAAACGAATGAACTGGGGACAGTTTAGTATTATTTCCAAGTAGTTTTAATAGCCTTTGAGTACAGCCATAAATAATGTAAAATGAAAATACTCATAATGTCATAAAATCAAAATATATTTAAAATGTACTTTATGCCTAGAGTGCAAGCTACAAGTGAAAGTTGCTCAGTCGTGTCTGACTCTTTGTGACCCCATGGACTGTACAGTCCATGGAATTCTCCAGGCCAGAATACTGGAGTGGGTAGCCTTTCCCTTTCCAGGGGATCTTCCCAACCCTGGGATCGAATTCAGGTTTTCCACATTGCAGGCGGATTCATTACCAGCTAAGCCACAAGGGAAGCCCAAAGTTAAAAAGGCATATGTAAATAAGTTGGGCAAAGACAGTTTATGTATGAATAAAATTGCATTATAGAATGATAGAATGTATGTCAGGGCTGTAAAATAGTAATTATTGATGATTATACAATATAATTATGATGAGATTCTTTTCTTTATCTGTATTTCTGTATGTCAATGTTTTGTAATGTATAAATATTGAGTTAATAACAAACATACATTTCAGGAATTTTTATATGTAAGCTAAGAAGAAAAATGATTATATAAACAAATACATGTATGCTTTATCTAAATTTAGCAGTGATTAATACTTTATCTTATTTACTGAATAAACTTCTCCTTTCTCTGTCTCCTACACAGAAGCATATTGTACACTTCAACCCTAAATACTTCAGTATGTATCTCCTAAAAATGATATTCTCTACCTAGCCATTATGCCATTATCACACAAAAGAAAATAAATGATAATTTTATTACAATAGCATCATTATGAACAAAGCTAGTGGAGGTGATGGCATTCCAGTTGAGCTATTTCAAATCCTGAAAGATGATGCTATCAAAGTACTGCACTCAATATGCCAGCAAATTTGGAAAACTCAGCAGTGGCCACAGGACTGGAAAAGGTCAGTATTCATTCCAATTCCAAAGAAAGGCAATGCCAAAGAATGCTCAAACTACCACACAATTGCACTCATCTCACACGCTAGTAAAGTAATGCTCAAAATTCTCCAAGCCAGGCTTCAGCAATACGTGAACCATGAACTTCCTGATGTTCAAGATGGTTTTAGAAAAGGCAGAGGAACCAAAGATCAAATTGCCAACATCTGCTGGATCATGGAAAAAGCAAGAGAGTTCCAGAAAAACATCTATTTCTGCTTTATTGACTATGCCAAAGCCTTTGACTCTGTGGATCACAATAAATTGTGGAAAATTCTGAGAGAGATGGGAATACCAGACCATCTGACCTGCCTGTTGAGAAATCTGTATGCAGGTCAGGAAGCAACAGTTAGAATTAGACATGGAAAAACAGACTGGTTCCAAATAGGAAAATGAGTATGTCAAGGCTGTATATTGTCACCCTGCTTATTTAACTTATATGCAGAGTACATCATGAGAAACGCTGGATTGGAAGAAACACAACCTAGAATCAAGATTGCTGTGAGAAATATCAATAACCTCAGATATGCAGATGATACCACCCTTATGGCAGAAAGTGAAGAGGAACTAAAGAGCCTCCTGATGAAAGTGAAAGAGGAGCGTGAAAAAGTTGGCTTATAGCTCAACATTCAGAAAACGAAGATCCTGGCATCTGGTCTCATCACTTCATGAGAAATAGATCGGGAAACAGTGGAAACAGTGTCAGACTTTATTTTTGGGGGGCTCCAAAATCACTGCAGGTGGTGATTGCAGCCATGAAAGTAAAAGACACTTACTCCTTGGAAGAAAACCTATGACCAACCTAGAAAGCATATTCAAAAGCAGAGACATTACTTTGCCGACTAAGGTCCGTCTAGTCAAGGCTATGGTTTTTCCAGTAGTCATGTATGGATGTGAGAGTTGGACTGTGAAGAAGGCTGAGCGCCGAAGAATTGATGCTTTTGAACTGTGGTGTTGGAGAAGACTCTTGAGAGTCTCTTGGACTACAAGGAGATCCAACCAGTCCATTCTGAAGGAGATCAGCGCTGGGATTTCTTTGGAAGGAATGATGCTAAAGCTGAAACTCCAGTACGTTGGCAACCTCATGCGAAGAGTTGACTCATTGGAAAAAACTCTGATGCTGGGAGGGACTAGGGGCAGGAGAAGGGGACGACAGAGGATGAGATGGCTGTATGGCCTCACTAACTCGATGGAAGTGAGTCTGAGTGAACTATGGGAGTTGGTGATAGACAGGGAGGCCTGGCATGCTGCAATTCATGGGGTCGCAAAGAGTCGTACACGACTGAGTGATTGAACTGAACTGATAATATTTCTAAGCCTAAATTAAAAATTATTTTCTCATTCTGAAATTCATTTTATAAGTTAAAATTCAAATTGATTCTAATTATTTATAAAATGTCTTATTGCTATTTTACTTCCATCTTACTTAATCTTAAACCATCTTTATATGTTCATTCAAAGTTGCCACATTTTTTTTTAAATTTTATTTATTTTTCTATTTTTTTAAATTTTAAAATCTTTAATTCTTACATGCGTTCCCAAACATGAACCCCCCTCCCACCTCCCTCCCCATAACATCTCTCTGGGTCATCCCCATGCACCAGCTCCAAGCATGCTGTATCCTGCATCAGACATAGACTGGCGATTCAATTCTTACATGATAGTATACATGTTAGAATGTCATTCTCCCAAATCATCCCACCCTCTCCCTCCCTCTGAGTCCAAAAGTCCATTATACACATCTGTGTCTCTTTCCCTGTCTTGCATACAGGGTCGTCATTGCCATCTTCCTAAATTCCATATATATGTGTTAGTATACTGTATTGGTGTTTTTCTTTCTGGCTTACTTCACTCTGTATAATCGGCTCCAGTTTCGTCCATCTCATCAGAACTGATTCAAATGAATTCTTTTTTACGGCTGAGTAATACTCCATTGTGTATATGTACCGCAGCTTTCTTATCCATTCATCTGCTGATGGACATCTAGGTTGTTTCCATGTCCTAGCTATTATAAACAGTGCTGCGATGAACATTGGGGTACATGTGTCTCTTTCAATTCTGGTTTCCTCGGTGTGTATGCCCAGAAGTGGGATTGCTGGGTCATAAGGCAGTTCTATTTGCAGTTTTTTAAGGAATCTCCACACTGTTCTCCATTAGGGCAGAAATAAATGCAAAAGAAACAAAAGAGACCATAGCAAAAATCAACAAAGTCAAAAGCTGGTTCTTTGAAAGGATAAATAAAATTGACAAACCATTAGCCAGACTCATCAAGCAACAAAGAGAGAAAAATCAAATCAATAAAATTGGAAATGAAAATGGAGAGATCACAACAGACAACACAGAAATACAAAGGATCATAAGAGACTACTATCAGCAATTGTATGCCAATAAAATGGACAACGTGGAAGAAATGGACAAATTCTTAGAAAAGTACAATTTTCCAAAACTGAACCAGGAAGAAATAGAAAATCTTAACAGACCCATCACAAGCACGGAAATTGAAACTGTAATCAGAAATCTTCCAGCAAACAAAAGCCCAGGTCCAGACGGCTTCACAGCTGAATTCTACCAAAAATTTCGAGAAGAGCTAACACCTATCCTCCTCAAACTCTTCCAGAAAATTTCAGAGGAAGGTAAACTTCCAAACTCACTTCTATGAGGCCACCATCACCCTAATACCAAAACCTGACAAAGATGTCACAAAAAAAGAAAACTACAGGCCAATATCACTGATGAACATAGATGCAAAAATCCTCAACAAAATTCTAGCAATCAGAATCCAACAAAACATTAAAAAGATCATACACCATGACCAAGTGGGCTTTATCCCAGGGATGCAAGGATTCTTCAATATCCGCAAGTCAATCAATGTAATTCACCACATTAACAAATTGAAAAATAAAAACCATATGATTATCTCAATAGATGCAGAGAAGGCCTTTGACAAAGTTGCCACATTTTGAATAGTTTAGGTTAGCTTGTTTGTGGAACACACTGTAATATGGATTTTCCTGATTGTTTCTTTATGACTAGTGAGTTTACTAAAATATTTACATTCAAACTTATCTTACACCCAATAGTTTGCAACACAAAGAATATAGACAATATTTTGTAAGGGCTAAAAATGGGAAGTAACCTTCTGTGTAGCAATCATAATTCTTCTATTAAAAGATTATAATACCCATTCTATTAGGACTATTATGAAGATTTAATGAAATAAATTATGTAAAGTATGTAAAATATATTGAAAAATATTTATCATTAATATTAAAAATACTTATCATTATGGTTATCAGTAAATATTGAATGAATTCATCTTTTGAATTCTTTTTTTTCTTTTTAAAATTTGTTTATTCTTCACTGGAGGATAATTACTTTATGATATTATGTTGGTTTCTGCCATGCATAAACATGAATCAACCACAGGTGTACATATGTCCCCTCCCTCTATTTTTTTTCATACATTATAGGTTTTATTTTTTTCACTATTATTTTGTAAATATAAATTTATTTATTTTAATTGGAGGCCAATTACTTTAAATATTGTATTGGTTTTGCCATACATTGACATGAATCCGCCACGGGTATACATGTGTTCCCCATCCTGAACCCACCTCCCATCCCAACGCATCCCTCTGGGTCATCCCAGTGTACCAGCCACAAGCACCCTGTCTCATGCATTGAACCTGGACTGGCAATTCATTTCACATATGATAATATACATGTTTCAACGCCATTTTCCAAATTCATCCCATCCTCGCCCTCTCCCACAGAGTCCAAAAGACTTCTATACATCTGTGTATCTTTTGCTGTCTTAAATACAGGGTTATCATTACATATAAATTCCATATATATGTGTGAGTATACTGTATTAGTGTTTTTCTTTCTGGCTTACTTCACTCTGTATAATAGGCTCTAGTTTCATCCACCTCATTAGAAATGATTCAAATGCATTCTTTTTAATAACTGAGTAATATTCCATTGTGTATATGTACCACAGTTTTCTAATCCATTTGTCTGTTGATAGGTTACTTCGATGTCCTGGTTATTGTAAACAGTGTTGCGATGAACATTGGGGTACATGTGTCTCTTTCAATTATGGTTTCCTCGGTGTGTATGCCCAGGAGTGGGATTTATGGATCATAAGGCAGTTCTATTTCCAGTTTTTTAAGGAATCTCCACACTGTTCTCCATAGTGGCTGTACTAGTTTGCATTCCCACCAACAGCGTAGGAGGGTTCCCTTTTCTCCACACCCTCTCCAGCATTTATTGCTTATAGACTTTTGAATAGCAGCCATTCTGACTGGCATGAAATGGCACCTCATTGTAGTTTTGATTTGCATTTCTCTAATAATGAGTGATGTTGAGCATCATTTCATGTGTTTGTTAGCCATCTGTATGTCTTCTTTGGAGAAATGTCTGTTTAGTTCTTTGGCCCATTTTTTGTTTGGATCATTTATTTTTCTAGAATTGAGCTGCAGGAGTTACTTGTATATTTTTGAGATTAATTCTTTGTCAGTTGCTTCATTTGCTATTATTTTCTCCTATTCTGATGGCTGTTCTTCACCTTGCTTATAGTTTCCTTTGTTGTGCAAAGCTTTTAATTTTAAATAGGTCCCATTCGTTTATTTTTGCTTTTATTTCCAATATTCTGGGAGGTGGCTAATAGAAGATCCTGCTGTGATGTATGTCAGAGAGTGTTTTGCCTATGTTTTCCTCTAGGAGTTTTATAGTTTCTGGTCTTATATTTAGATCTTTAATCCATTTTGAGTTTATTTTTGTGTATGGTGTTAGAAAGTGTTCTAGTTTCATTCTTTTACAAGTGGTTGACCAATTTTCCCAGCACCACTTGTTAAGGAGACCCTTCAAGATAAATTGTGTACCTGCTTGTGCATAGATTTTTGGCTCCAAGATTATAGATTACCACTTCAAATAAGCACTTTTTGGCTTTGTCCTATATGACTCACCTTCAATACTTGAAATATTTTATATTGATCATATTAAAAAATGTATATTCCAAGGAAAAACTATTTTCACTCACTCTGATAATTTGAAAAATAGGTTTGACTTTGATTGGTGTCCACCTGAAGTCAATAAGATAATTTATTGACATTACTATGTTGATTTTACAATATATCTTAGGCATAAAGAGTTAGTGTAGATGGAGCTATGGACTACTGTAATAATTGTAAGATCTATGTTGTGAGAATATTATCCAGATTCTATAAAATTATTAATATTCTTATGGTTATAAAAAACAATTTTAATACCAAATTTCCATCATTAATATTTTATTTGCAATTAACATGTTCACAGGATATCCATTTAAATTTTGATGAGAAACAACTTTTGGAAATGAAATTTTGGAGGTAAAAGTACTACATGTTCAAGTCTTTTATTATATATGATCAAACAGAAATTAAGAAAAATTTGTACTGATTTTATTACTGTGAGGAAAGTAAAAGAGCTATTTCCAACAGCACAGTTAAAAGTGCTTGCATTTGCTAATTTAGTTGTACATTTATAGAATGTGTTGTAGTTGTTATTTGTACTTACATTTATAGAATGTACTATTACTAATAATAGTGTAGTTAATATTTGCACATATATGTTAATAACTGAAACTATTTAACTATGTGTAATATCAGGAAATCCTAAAGGAAATCAGTCCTGGGTGTTCTTTGAAAGGGCTGATGCTGAAGCTGAAACTCCAATACTTTGGCCACCTCATGCAAAGAGTTGAACTCATTGGAAAAGACCCTGATGCTGGGAGGAATTGGGGGTAGGAGGAGAAGGGGATGACAGAGGATGAGATGGCTGGATGGCATCACGGACTCGATGGACGTGAGTCTGAGTGAACTCCGGGAGTTGGTGATGGACAGGGAGGCATGACGTGCTGTGATTCATGGGGTCGCAAAGAGTTGGTCGCGACTGAGGGACTGAACTGAACTGAACTGAACTGAACTGAATGTCAGGAAAATTTTTTATATTCATATATATGTAGAGAGAGTGTTTAGGTTTAACACTTGTCAGATACTTCAAATCTGTATCTTTACCTGGAATTTTAGTGATAAGCATATAGAACTAATATATAATTTTTGAAAATATGAACAAGCATATTCCTTGGGGTAATTGGTAAAATCATTAAGCAGCTCATTAAATGATGAGTCACCTAGCATATACCAAATACATAGCAAATGATTGGGAATTTTGAATATGGAAATTAAAGGCTATTATAATTTTGTTTAAGGATTTCGAAGTCCAATTGCTGAGAGAGTTTTTTTTTTTTTTTTTTTTTACTTAAGGAAAAAAAGTGTGTGAAACTAAACAAGAAATTGGATGTTCCTAAACAAGTAAGAGGATGTCAAGAAATGTAATAGTTTAGCTTGGTTATAATTGGCTTTAACCAATTAAGGGGACATGGAATAGGGGAGAAGTGTTTTCAGGTAGGAGGAAAAGCCAAAGATGAGAAACTATTGGAATTTTTAGAGGCATTCAAGGCTATGCAAATGAATTTATATAGAAGAAGAAAAGGGTTAATATTGAGTCTGGAGAAAATGAGATTGGAGGATAAGCAGAGGAGGGATACTAAATCTAATTTATGAAAATCCCAAAGACACTATAGGAGCATTTTAAGCCACTAAGTAACATGATTACAATTCTTCATTTTCAAAGAAATTACATTAACAGTGATGGGACAAACAAGGTAAGTAGACCTTCAGTCTCAGGATAGTTTGATATTAGAATTTTAATTAGGTTTCACTGGCAGAAGAAATCATGGACATTGTATATAGATGATAATAAAATGTTTTGGCTCTATGGAAAAGGATAAAAGATTATATCAGAGGCCCTTTATCTGTCTCTATTTTTCTTCCCAATTATTTTCTCCAATTGAGGAATGGACATTAAACACCAAACTATAATTGTCATTGTCTTTATAAGCTTCAGGAATTAGCACTATTTCATCTGCCTTCCCTATATGGGCTGATGATGATACACCCAGGAAGTGTTCTGCTGTGATTTTAATGGCTGGAATGAAGGGCAGGATACATTATGTGATGTTTATTGCTATCCTAAAAATGAACTTTATTGCTGTACTAGTACCATTATGCTATTATGTATATTGATCATGTGATTTGGGTCATTTAATAGTTTAACTTTTATGAAGATTACAGTTTTTTTTTTTCCTTTTACCACCATCAACTTTCATCTGTTCTTTCCAACCCAGCAATTTAATCTTTAATTGTTAGAAAAATTGAAAAATGTGCTACAGTAGAAATGGATGGAATGAATAAATACACTTAGCCTAGTTGTGATTTGCACTATGTATCTAGGCATATACTAAGTTTAAAAATATTTTCAAGAAAAATGTGATTGTTCAGTCAGATCATATGAAAATCTATTCTGATCCTAAAATCTTATTTTATTTATTTCTTGCAAGATGGTCTTTCTGACACATATATAATATAACACAAACAAGTCTTTCTCCTCAAAAATAGATTTGACATAGTAAATTGTTTTAGAGGATATTTGACTTTTTTTTTCTGTTGTGAATATAAATTGAGGAGAAACCTTCAAATATAATCCACATTCAAATTCACACAAAGAATATAGTAGAAGAGTTACCATCTAGTACCAAAGAATAGTAAATGCTGAAGGAAATCTGCTTTAAATTAGTAAATAATATTTTCCAGAAATTATCATTGGTGTAAATAACAAAATTATTTTTATAATGAATTTTTAAACTATAATTGCTGTATTTGTCCTCAAATACAATTTTGAGAAGATACCAGACCTCATGATATAGGAGGTAATAAAAGAGACTATAAATTTATATTTAGGAGAACTTAAGGACTTGAATTTAGGCAAGAAATGGAAACAAATATGTAATATGTATAGCATAGTGAATGATAAAGACTTAGGAATCCATGAAGTAAAGAAAATGTATAGGAAGTTTTGAGGAAGAAAATGGGTAATTAGGAAGGATTCAGTGAAGTAATTATTATAATTCCAACAGCTCAGAGAGTAACTGAGATGTCTGGAAGAAGAGTATTATGGTCAGAAAGATGGACAAGTTCAAAGGTTCTGGATGGCATCAGCCTGTAATATTTGAGAAACGGAAGAAGCATAATGATAAAAGATACAGTGAGTGAAGGGGAGGATATTTGAAGATGAGACTGAGATATAACAAAACAGTAGATTATGTAGGGTTCTGTAGGTAAAAGTAAGCATCTTAACATTTTCCTGATTTAACTGAGTTGGAGATGTTTGAGCAGAGCAATGGCTAATTCTCTAAAAAGAAAAAAAAAAACCACAATCATTTTAGCTTTTATTTGGAGAATAAAATGCAGTGTGGGGGAGTAGCAAAATTTGGAATCAGACTCACAGTGGTGTCTGGTCCAAAGCTGCAGCAGAAGAGGTGATAAGAAGTATTGGATTCTGGGGATGTCCTGGGAAGAATCAAACTCTGTAAACATATTAGATATCGCACAGGAGGAAATCAAGGATAATTTTGAAAAGGAAGGTTAAAAAATCAAAATTGGACACATTATATTTAAAACATAAAGATGTCTATTATGCATATGTCTGGAGTCCAGAAAAGATCAATACTGGGCATATATTTGGTAGATTTCAACATGAAGCTAGTTATCACCTCTGGAGTAGGTATAGACGGTAAATAAAAGTAGTTGAAATTATGATTGTGTAAACACTCAAACAAGAAATTCAGAAACATATTAAGAACAAGTAAATGAAAAGGAGACACCAACAAGTAAAGAAGAAAACTGGGAGACTGTGAGAATCTAACAACTAAATAACTGTATCAAAGGCTACTACATAATCAAGTGCAACAAGAACTGAGAATTGATCATTTAATTTAAAAATATGGAGGTCAATGGTAACATTGGTGGGAGAATTTTCATGAAGTGACATAGAAAGACCAATTCTGGCAGTTTCAAGAGAGAATGTTAAAAGAGAAATTGAATTGACTAAATTATCCTTTCTTTGTAACTTTGGATATAAAAAGAACATACAGAGAGCAGCAGTTTCAGTGAGTGTAAGATGGCTTTTTAAAATTAATAAAATTTATTCTTAGGGCAGTTTTAGGTTCACAGTAAAATTGAATGGGAAATAGAGTTTCAAGGTGCCCCTGCCCACACACTGCACAAATTTCCCCGTTATCAACATCCTGTATCACAGTGGTATTTTAATTACAATTGACAAACCTACGCTGACACATCGTAACCACCCAAGGTCTATAGTTGATCTTAGTATCTATTCTTGGTGTTATACTGTTATGGATTTGGGCAAATGTATAATGAAATATATCCACCATTATAGTGTTATAGTGAGTAGTTTCACTGCCCTAAAAATTCTCTGCACTCTTCCTCTTCATTTCCATCTCCCCTCAACCACTGGCACCTATTAATTTTTTTATTATCTATTATCTGTTAATTTTATTATTATCTCCGTCGTTTTGCCTTCTCCAGAGTATAATATAGCTGGAATCATACAATATCTAGACATTTAGATTGTTTTCTTTCACTAACTAAAGTGTACTTAAGGTTCTCTGTATCTGTTCGTGTCTTGATCACATATTTCTTTTAACAGTAACCAATATGTCATTGTGAATAGTTTATTACTACATTTTGTCCATTTACCTGCCAAAGGATATCTCAGTTTCTTCCAAGTTTTGCAACTATGAATAAAGTTGCTGTAAATATTTCATGCAGGTTTTAGTGTAGACATAATTTTTCAGCTCCTTTGGAAGTTGTCAAGGAGCACAATTGCTAGACTGTCCGGTAAGTAAGAATACATTTATTTTTGAAGACCTCCCAAACTATCTTCCAAAATGACTATGTCGTTTTGCATTCCCACCAGCAATAAAGGAGAGTTCCTATGCTTCTTCAACCTTGTCAGCGCTTGGTGTGGCCATTGTTTTGGATTTTGACCATTCTAAAGGTTCATAGTGGTATCCCATTGTTATTTCATTTTTGCATTTCCTCAATAATGTATGATGTGAAGCATCTTTTCATATGCTTATTTGTCATCAGAATAACTAAAGCTGGGATAAATCATAGTTGGTTATCATGTATAATTAATTAGTATTAGGGAAATGCTGATCTTATAGAGTGAGTTAGGAAACATTCCTTCTACTTCTATCCTCTGAAAGAGGTTATAGTGCACTGGCATACTTTCCTTTTTGTATCTTGAGCAGAATATATAAATGAGCTCATTTGGGCCTGGTGCTTTCCATTTAAGAACGTTATTAGTTATCCAATTTACAGGTATAGGTGCATTTATATTAAGTATTTCTTCTTGTGTGAGTTTTAGAAGATTATTTTCAATTTTGTTTTATTAAAAGTAATCTTTGATTTCTCTTGATACATTGTTTTACCTATGTGTTACTTAGAAGTGCATTGTTTGGTAGTCAAGTATTTGGGGATTTTCAAGTTATCTTTCTGTTATTGATTTTTAGGTTAATCGCATTGTTGTCTGGCAGCAGGCATTGAATAATTTCCTTCTTTCAAATGAAGTGTGAGTTTGGTGGCCCAGAATGTGGTCTATCTTGTTGAGAGCTGCATGTGAGCCTAAGAAGAATGCGTATTCTGCTTTCATTAGACGAAGTTTTCTCTGATGTCAGTTATTTACAGTTGATTACTGATGTTTTTGAGTTTGTGTCCTTACTGATTTTCTGCCAGCTGGATCTTTCAGTTTCTGATAGTGTGATGTTGAAGACTCCACCTGTGTTAGTGAATTCATCTATTTCTCCCTGCAGTTCCACCAGTTAGACATTCTGATTTTAGGAATATATATCATGGTGGATGCTTAAGTCTTACTAGAGAATTGATCCCCTTCATCGTTATGTCATGCCCTTTATCTTGGTAACTTTCCTTGCTTTGAAGTCCTCTCTGTCTGAAAATAATATGGTCCCTCCTGCTAACATGTGATTCATTTTCACATGGTATTTTTCTCCATTCATTTACTTTTACTCTACATGTGTTTTTAGATATAAAGTGAGTGTCTTACATATAACATATGGTTAGCAGTTATTTTTTTAATTGGCACATTTAGACCATTGACAGTCAAAGTGATTACAGATATTACTTGGATTAGAACATACCATATTTTTATTTTTTTGTATTTGCTATTCTTATTCTTTTTTCTTTTTGTATCCCATACTTTTTGTACCTTTTGTAGTGCTAATTGAGGATAATTTATACTATTATTTATATATATTACATAAAATGTAATTATACTATTCCATTTTCTCTATTTTCTTAGAATGTCTATTTATTATACTTCTCTTCTTTTAAACTTTCTTTAGTGGTTCCCCTAGATTTTGCAATATATACTTACAGTTAATCCAGGTACAAATAGTACTATACTAAGTTACAGGCAATGTTAGTACTTTACAATAACAAAGTAATCCTAATTCCTTTTTCCTGTCCCTTGTGTCATTTACGTCATTCATTTCATATATATAAGCATATCTGTATATATGTATATGTATGCATATGTGTGAATAATACTAATATGCATAAGCATATGTGATAGAATATATCATTGCTATTGTTATTTTGAACAAAGTGTTATTGTTGGATCAATTGAGAATTTTTAAAAAGTTTCTATTTTACCTTAGCCTCATCCTTTGATGCTGTTTCTTTCTTTCTATTAGTCCAATTTTCTAACCTATATTATTTTTCTTCTCTCTAAAAACAACACTTTTTTCCAAGGTGGGTTTACTGGCAACTTATTCCCTCAATTTTTGTTTGTTTGAGGATGTCTTTATTTTTCCTTCAATTTTGAAAGAAACCTTTGCACAGTACAGGATTCTAAGTTAGTGTGTGTGTGTTTTTTTTTTTTCTCTCTCCCTCAACACTTTAACTATTTCACTTTACTCTCTTTTCACTTGCATGGTTTCTGAGTTGAAGTCCACTCTCTTTTCACTTGCATGGTTTCTGAGGAGAAGTCCAATTTAATTCTTGTCTTTCTTTCAGGATTTTTATTTATCTTTGATTTTATGTATTTAAAAAATTATATTTCAAGGTATTTCATGTTTGTTTGGGGCATTTATCCTGCTTGGTATTCTCTGAGCTTCCTGAATCTGTGGCTTGTTATTTGACATAAAATTGGGAAAATGTTCAGTGATTAGTGTTCCAAATATTTCTTGTTTCCTCTTATTCTTCTCTTGCTAGTGTTTCCAGTATACTTATATTACATCTTTTTAGTCTCAAATCCTTAGATAGTATTTTTTTTCCAATTTTTGTGCTCTTTGTGTTCCAGTTTTCAGAATTTCTATTGAGATATCTTCAAGCTCATAGATTTTATCCTCAGCCATGTATAATCTACTAATAAACCCATCAAAACATTCAATTATGTTACAGTATTTTGGATCTCTAATATTACTTTTAGGCTCTTTTTAAGGATTTCCTTCTCTCAGTTTGCATTCCCCATCTGTTCTTGCATGCTGTTATTCATTAGTATCCTTAGCATATTAATCATAGTTATTTTGATTTTCTAGTCTGATAATTCTAACATCTCTGTCACATTCACTTCTGGTGCTTGCTCTGAGTCTTTAAATTCCTTTTTTTTTTTTTTTTTACATTTTTTGTATGCCTTCTAATTTTTTTATGATAGCTGGATGTGATGTAACTAGTAGAAGAAATTGCCAAAATAGGCTTTGGTTAGGAGTTTGGGATTAGCAGATACTAACTACTTTATATAAAATAAACAATAATGCCCTACTGTATAGCAGAGAACTATGTTCATTATCTTATGCTGTGTTGTGCTTAGTCGCTCAGTCATGTCTGATTCTTTGCAACCCCATAGACTGACTGTAGCCTACCAGTCTCCTCTGTCCTTGGGGATTCTCCAGACAAGAATACTGGGGTGGGTTGCCAAACCCTCCTCCAAGGGATCTTCCCAACTGAGGAATTGAACCCAGGTCTCTGGCATTGCAGCTGGATTCTTTACCAACTGAGCCACCAGGGAAGCCCTCATTATCTTATATAACCTATAATGGGAAAAATATTGAAAAAGAACATATATGTATGCATATGTGTCAGACTATATCTATCTATATATCTATGGGCTTCCCTGGTAGCTCAGCTGGTAAAAAATCTGCCTGTTCGATTCCTGGGTCAGGTGGTTCCCCTGAGAAAGCATAGGGTGCACTCCAGTATTCCCCAGCTTCCCTGATGGCTCAGATGATAAAGAATCCGCCCGTAATGCAAGAGACCTGGGTTCAATTCCTGGGTTGGGAAGATTCATTATCTTATAATAACCTATAACGCAAAAATATTGTAAAAGAACATATATGCATATATGTGTGTATATGTGTTCAGACTATATATATAGTCTGAATTACTTTGCTATACACCAGAAACTAACACAACATTGTAAATTAGCCATATTTTAGTTTAAAAATAGGCTTTACTAATGGGATGTTAAGGTGTGTGGGAAGGGGAAGCCTTCTAGAGTACCGTGATTAGGTTTCAGCCTTTTATTGGGCCTATGCCTCTGGACTGTGTCTGTGATACCTATTCTTATTTTAATTTTCCTTCTTCTTAGGTGGGAGAGGATGGTTAGAATGGCCTGGAGTTGGGAATTTCCCTTCTCCAGGTCAATTAGACTTTGATATGCCCCAGGTGGTTAGGAGCTTGTTAACTAGCTTCTCCTGAGGGCAGCCTTTTTTGAGAAAGCCCAGAGTGCTCTGGCGTGTTTCTAAACAGTTCCTCCTATGCTTCAACGGTCTGCAGCTCAAGGGGTTTATTTTCTGGTGTCTACTGTGTGAGCCTGTTGAGTTCACCATGGTGGATCTCAGAGAACTGTGCAGGAGTAGCGGGCTATCATTTGGTCCCCCTGGAGTTTTTTATTGCAACTCGTCCATGCTAAGTGTTCAACAAATTTGTCAATTTCAGTCTGGCTTCCCCACTTCGGCACTTTATTTCGAGGTGCTTTCTACGTCAATCTAAGCCGGTAGGTTTTTATTCTTAGCATTCATCTTTCTGTCTGTCATATCTTGGGGTCAGTGGTTTTCTCTGTTTTTTTTTTTTTTGTTGTTGTTGTTGTTTGTTTGTTTTTTAACTCCTTGTGAATCACAAAAATGTTGACTCTTCTTTCTGTCATTGTTTTTTTGTTTGTTTGTTAAGACAAAGTGGTGACTTCGGAGCTCCTTATATAAGGAAGTAGCTTTTTTTTTTTTTCCCTCAGAATTTGTATTTCTCTGCCTATGTTACCCATGTATTTTTGCTTGGTATCTACTTTCCCATTAAAAGCTTAGCATATTATCATAATTTTTAAAATTTCTCCTCTGATAATTCCAAAATTCTTACCATGTCTGACTCCGCCATTCATTTTTGTTCAGCTTCTTCAAACTTGTTTACTTTCCTGTTTTTCTTTTAGTAGGCACCCCACTCCAGTGCTCTTGCCTGAAAAATCCCATGGACAGAGGAGCCTGGTGGGCTGCAGTCCATGGGGTCGCAAAGAGTCAGACACAACTGAGCGATTTCACTTTCACTTTTCACTTTAATGTATTGGAGAAGGCAACGGCAACCCACTCCAGTGTTCTTGCCTGGAGAATCCCAGGGACGGCGGAGCCTGGTGCGCTGCCATCTATGGGGTTGCACAGAGTCGAACACGACTGACGTGACAGCAGAAGCAGCATAGTATGGTATTTTTTTTTTGTTGTAAGGTGTATATGATAGTCTAGGTAAAATGAATCCTTGTAAATAAGCCATAGGAAGGTAGTGGAATGGGAAATTATTCTATAGTCCTGTGACTAGATTTCAGTGTTTTGATGCAGGTGTACACCTTGACTGCAAACTTTATTAGTGACTCTCAGGGTTTTTTCCTTCACATTTCAGTGGGATAGGATAACTAGAGGGGTCTGGAGTTAGGTTATTTTCCTTCCTTCAGGAGGAAAATTAGAGCCAGTGGAAGCCTGGTATTATAGTGCCCCTGATAATTTAGATTGTAATAGAACCCGACATTGAGCTTTGGTAAAATTGTTTCTCCTGAGGGTTGGCCTAGTAAAGAGGAACAGAATGCTCAGAATATTTCAAAATGGTTCCTTTTCGCTTCTGCCTGCCAGATGCATGAGATTTGTCTCCAATATTTGCTACAAGGGCCTGTAGAACTCCTGCTAGAGGTTAAAAAAAGAAAATCACAAAACCTCGGATTCGCGTTTTTAACTCCTGGACTTGGCCTGGCGGAGCCTTGAGAAGTTTTTCAATTATGGTTCGCTTACCCTAACAGAGTTTACTGCAGAAGTTGCTGCCCTGGTTAATACCGCTACTCTGTCTGCTTGATGTCTCTCCAGTTTAGGGAGCAGTGATTTGCCATGCGACCTCAACTCTCTCAAGAGAATTAGCTGAAAAATCAGTTTCTTTCAGGATGGAATTAAGATGTCTAAGCTGCATTATGGAAAACAGAAATCAGTTTATTTTAAGTTGCGAAAAAGTTAGTTTGAATAGTGTAGAAAAAATACAGTAGATAGAAAAAAATTTGATTCAAGATAATCCTTGAACTAAATATTTGATTAACATGAAACGATTCCAGTTTACAAATGGGTTTACTGATTAATAATTTGCATTGAATCTTTTGGAATTCTCAAAGTTTCAACTTTGGCAGTGCATTTAGAGTGACTCCTAATGGAATTTAAATGCTAAATTTTATTGTAGATCTCACAATCTTTCATAAAAAAGGGTTGTTTTGAAATTAACTTTTTTCTTCTTACTGTAATAAATTGTCTTTATACACAAAATATTTTCTGCTCTTGAAAAATTAAAATTGGAAAAATGCAAAAAGAAAACTGAAAACTTTTCCTTTTGTGAGTAATTTTATGATTAAGAACGGTGGAGGATGATTTTTTAAGATTATGTGATGATCCATTGCTACCATTAGTATTTTGTTCATCTTTGAAAATTTCAGCTTGATTTATTAAAGAACATTAACTCACATAGACAAAGCCAATACTTAGAAGAGTGCTTAATTGAGTTTCACATATTCTGAAAGGTCTCTCTTACTTCCCCAATTTGCCTTTTCTTAGGAAAAAAAAATAGTGTTATCTTTTTAAAACAAGAATATTGGAAAAATATTCATCTGAAAACTAATCCATCATTTATATTATGTCTTCTATGGAATTAAAAAAAGTGAGCAAGAAGAGAACTATATCAATAATTCTTTTTTTTCATTTCAAGGTTCTTGCTATAGTTAGAAATATGATTAAACCATAATTTTATTTCAAAGTTGTTTCTAGAACTCAGATTGTAAGAACTGTCAAATCCATATTGTAGAAAATGACTAAAGAATTAATTTAAAAAGAATGAGACAATAATCCAAGAGGACAGATAAATATACATTTTTAATAACACTATTTTTATCATATGTCTTGGATTCCTACTCTTGTATTATGTATTTTTTCCTCATGAAAAATAAAATGAACATTTTCATATATTTCAAATCATTCAAAAGGAATGAATTGTGCATTCCCTATATTCCAGGAAAATTTAGGCCACATATAAAATGATAAATCGGAAGTGATTTCTGCCTTCCCAAAAGATAAGAGCTTGTCTTTCAAATGTATATTATTTCTAACACATAATTCTTTTGCTATTTGTATGCTAGGTTGTCATGATCAACCCTAATGTTGAAAACAATTTATAGAGGTGAAAATTAGTTATAAAAATGTGTTATATAGGTTAGAAACCTGCGAATAAAGTATGGGATTGCGGCTCAAGTCCAGGGCAGCAGAGACAGTGCCAGGTAATTGCTGTGCTTCCTTCCCCGAGGAAAAAAATCCAAGCAGGTTTAGCAATTTTAGCAGCTGCGGTTGAGCAGAGTTTTTGACAGGTTTGAGGAACACTAATTAGAATTTAGAGCCTACTAAGAAGTAAGGTCTCTAGAAAACACTCAAGTTTTTAGTTGGACCCCTAGAAATATAGATGAACTGGAAATAGATAAACTTTTCAGTCAAAAACTTAAATTATCTCAACTTCTTATTAATGTAACCAGGCAAAACTAGTTTCTCTAAATTAGGTACCTAATAGAACAAAATAAAAATGACATTGGGATGCAAAAGAGTATCATACTAAGTTTCAGTCATCACCTGTACCAGAACTTGACCATGCTGGACCTCTCATCTCAGATTTCCAGACTCCAGAACTGTGAGAAAATAATTCCTGTGGTTTAAGACACTCAGTCTGTGGTATTTTGTTATAGAAGCCCAGAGGTGCTGAGTACAGTGAGATGTACATTATGTTTTCTGATGTGATTGAAATATGACTCCATAAATATGCTTTGTCATTCATTCCAGTTGTACTTCTGTGCACAAGGCCTATCTTTGCCTTTTATTTTGTGTCTATGAAATTGATTGGTTATTTATTTTCAAGTTTGCATTTAATAATGACAGGTAAAATTACAATCAAATAGGCAAGGGGTGGAATAAATGATATACGGGATGAAGTAATACTTAGAATTTGCATTTATGTATGTGTGCACACTGATTTTAAATCATGTGCTCAACTAGCAATAATTGAGAGAAATATTTATTTACAAATGGGGCAGTTCAGTTCAGTTGCTCAATTTTGTCTGACTCTCTGTGCCCCATGGACTGCAGCATGCCAGGTTTCCCTGTCTATCACCAACTCCCAGAGATTACTCAACCTCATGTCCATCAAGTTGCTGATGCCATCCAACTGTCTCATCCTCTGTCATCCCTTTTCCAGAATCAGGGTTTTTTCCAATGAGTCAGTTCTTCACATCAGATGGTCAAAATATTGGAGCTTAAGCTTCAGCATCAGTCCTTCCAATGAATATGCAGGACTGATTTTCATTAAGATTGACTGGTTTTATCCCCTTGCAGTCCAAGGTATTCTCAAAAGTCTTCCCCAACACCACAGTTCAAAAGCATCAATTCCTTTACAACACTGTATTGGTTTTGCCATACATCAACATGAATCCGCCACAGGTATACACATGTTCCCCATCCTGAGCCCCCCTCCCTCCTCCCTCCCCGTACCTTATATTAAAACAAAACAAACAAAAAAAAAGCATCAATGCTTTGGCTCTCAGCTTTCTTTATGGTCCAACTCTCATATGCATACATTACTACTGGAAAAAAAATAGCTTTGATTATACAGACCTTTGTTGGCACAGTAGTACCTCTGCTTTTTAATACACTGTCTAGGTTTGTCATAGCTTTTCTTTCAAGGAGCAAGCGTCTTTCAAGTTCATGGCTGAAGTCACCATCTGTAGTGATTATGGGACATTTACATGCCATAAAAATAGCAATGTAAAGTGAGTAATGCTTATTGACATTTGTATTTTACTGACTTGCCTCTAGAGGTTTAGAAGGTTTTTGCACAAAAGTAGGTTTTCTGTCTTACGAATCATTTATTTAGAAGCATGTTTTCCTAGAGGAACCATACCATATTAACATACCATATTAGCTCTAATTTGTAAATTTCTGTGTATTTTTTTAAAGCAATTGGCTTAAATGTGATGACTTTTCTGAAATTATGACAGACTTCATAATTTTTGTGGTGGTTAATAAAATTTTATTGATTTATCAACTTAGAGGATATTGAGTACCCACAAAACTTATCATAAGAGACTAATAAAAAGATCTAAATAATTTCTCTAAAGTATCAATATACATTATTTAATTAAACATTTTGCTATGTAACACATATTACTAATATTGTATATATATATATATATATCAACTGTAAATAACCTCTAAGGTTTTAATCTCTGTATGCATATATATGGCTTTTAAAGATACATTTGATATTCAGGAAAAAATAGAGGATAAATGCAACATATGGTAGAGCGTGAACCTGTATTTTGATTTCCAATACTTACTAGGTAGATACTAAGAGTCTTCTGTTTATAACAAATTATTTACTACCCTAGTAATTATCCCTTATAAAGGTAGGAAACTGAAGTGGGATACATTGCTAAAGCTGAGTATGCAGACTTAATTCTCTGAAGGGCAGGAAGAAAAAGCACAGAACAATTAATATTAACAATAAAACCACACCAAATATCTTAATAAATAAAGGCAGAAAATTAAGTGAACACTTTCTTCTACCAGTTACACTAACTGGGAAATTTGCCCTCTGTTCCTAGAAAATCCGTGCAATGTAACTGTTTTAGAAATAAAATTAGTATATTTACTATACAGACTAACCAGTCCATTTTCATGTTTCTGGGGATGGTTCCTCCAATCCATTTCACAAGTCATTATGTTATGGTAAAGCACAATAAAATATGATTATTTTTGTATCTAGATTGAACTTTTTTCCAAAATAAGCCACTTAACCTATGTAAAAGTAATTTATTTAAAATTAACAATAGGCAAAAACCAGGGTTTGCTGAACTTGAATTATTTTTTTTTCTAAGCAATGGCCATAATAAAAGATCTTACTTAATAGTGCATAGAGTCACCCTTAGGAAATTCCATTTAGTGTTTGGATTAAGTTCAAATAACTCCTTTTACTAAATGCAGTATAAAATTTCATGTCAGTTTTGCAGTCTACAAAGAACAGCACAAGTTATAAAAGTAAAATAATTTTTAATTAAAGTAGACATACCACTTAAAGTAAATATTAAGTAAGTCAGGAGGAAAATAGTGGTATAAACAAAGCAGAGACTGGGCTATGTGAGTCATGTAAGTTTTGTTAATTTTACCTGTATGTAGTTGTGTATGTGTTATGGACTGAATGGTGTTCTTAGCAAATTCATATGCTGAAGCCATAACCCCCGATGTGACTGCACTCAGAGACAGGGCTTTCAGGAGACAATAAAGGTTAAGTGAAGTCTTAAGAGAGAGTCCCTAACCTGATAGCATTGGTGTCCTTATGTAAAGAGAAGGACGCCAGAGTCCTTTCTCTCTGCACGTGGGTGCAAAGGATAGTCATGAGAGAACATAGAGAGAGGGCAGCTGTCTGCATGCTGGAAAGACGGGTCTCACCAAAACAATCCTGCAAGTACCTTGACTTGTACTTCCAGCCTATGGGAAAATAAATTTCTATTGGTTGAGCCACCCAGTCTGTGGTGTTTTGTTCCAGCAGCTCCAGTGGACTAATGGTATGTTAGTCATAAATTAAGGTCTTAGAGTACTGAGTTGCATTTGAAGGGGAGCACCATCAGGCTAGTTGTTTCCCATATTGTTATCTGTGAGGGAAGGATTTGCTGTTGCAGTTCAGTCACTAAGTGGTGGCCAACTCTTTGCATCCCCATGAACGGTAACCCCTACCACCGCCTCCCGCCCCAAACTCATCTGTCCGTGGGGTTCTCCAGGCAAGGATACCAGAGCAGATTGCCATTTCCTATTCCAGGGAATCTTCCCAACCCTCGGATTGAAATTGCGTCTCATGTGGCTCCTGCACTGTCAGGTGGACCCTTTTCCACTGCTCCACCTGAAGAGGGAAGGAGACCTAGAGACCCAATTTGATCTTAAGACTGAAAGCTGATTAAAGACTGATATTTATAACTGGGTTTATAAGCAGAAAGATAAAACTATGTGTTTATCAGAATCAGTCCCTCTAGGGGTCTTATTCCAGGAATAGGAAAAGAATAAAAATCACAAACAGTTGGTGTTTGTTAGTTACAGTTCTCTGTAATCGGTCCTCAAAAATAAGCACATAATCATGCTACAGGAAAAAATGGGGAGTAAGTGGTCAAACTCTTGAGAAAAATATGCAGGTCAGGAAGCAACAGTGAGAACTGGACATGGAACAACAGACTGGTTCCAAATAGGAAAAGGAGTACGTCAAGGCTGTATCTTGTCATCCTGCTGATTTAAATTATATGCAGAGTACATCATGAGAAACGCTGGGCTGGAAGAAACACAAGCTGGAATCAAGATTGCCAGGAGAAATATCAATAACCTCAGATATGCAGATGGCACCACCCTTATGGCAAAAAGTGAAGAGGAACTAAAAAACCTCTTGATGAAAGTGAAAGAGGAGAGTGAAAAAGTTGGCTTAAAGCTCAACATTCAGGAAACTAAGATCATGGCATGTGGTCCCATCACTTCATGGGAAATAGATGGGGAAACAGTGGAAACAGTGTCAGACTTTATTTTGGGGGCTCCAAAATCACCGCAGATGGTGACTGCAGCCATGAAATGAAAAGACACTTACTCCTTGGAAGGAAAATTACGACCAACCTAGATAGCATATTCAAAAGCAGAGACATTACTTTGCCAACAAAGGTGCATCTAGTCAAGGCTATGGTTTTTCCAGTGGTCGTGTATCGATGTGAGAGTTAGACTGTGAAGAAGGCTGAGCGCCGAAGAATTGATGCTTTTGAACTGTGGTGTTGGAGAAGACTCTTGAGAGTCCCTTGGACTGCAAGGAGATCCAACCAGTCCATCCTAAAGGAGATCAGTCCTGGGTGTTCTTTGGAAGGACTGATGCTGAAGCTGAAACTCCAATAATTTGGCCACCTCATGCGAAGAGCTGACTCACTGGAGAAGACTCTGATGCTGGGAGGGTTTGGGGACAGGAGGGAAAGGAGACGACAGTTGAATGGCATCACCGACTCGATTTGTGGGTTTGTGTAAATTCTGGGAGTTGGTGATGGACAGGGAGGCCTGGCATGCTGTGATTCATGGGGTCGCAAAGAGTCGGACACGACTGAACAACTGAGCTGAAGTGGTCACAGTATTTAAAAACAGTAATGCTTTTCTGTCCACAAGTACAGAGGTTGTTATTCAATGAAAAATTGACCTTGCTGTTCTTGTGTTCAGCAAAAATACCTATGTTCAAAGCAAGCTGTATAGTAAGCATACAGCTCAGCATGCATTTAAGTATGCTTGTTTTTTCTCTCTTTATGAACCAGAATCCAATTCAACATCCAGATTTTAACAGAACATTGCCTTCATATAGAACCTGCTCTCTATTCTGGCTCAGGCATTCATGGAGACAGTCTTTTTGGTTTCATATTGACCCTGAGCTCCCAGATGTTCAAATAAGGATACTAACACTGTCAAAAGAAAAAAGAAACTTAGTGTTTATCGTTTGTTAAAAATCACACTCAATTTTGTGCATGGAGAAATGCCAGTAAGGTAATGGTAAGCATGCCTATAAATAAATGCTGAAAGGAATATAACAGTGAGATATTACTCAAGAGTTTAAAACATGTATAAGTAAGTATTAAATCATACAGATATATGCAAAGTTAATGAGTGTTATGGGAAACATTACAAAGCAATTTAAAGATACTAATGTTCTCTATGTAGTGAGGATAGAATGGAGTTAAGGAGGGATCCATTAATGTCATTAGTGGTATAAGAATAGTTTCTTCAAAAAAAGTCATGCAAATATGAACATTTGAGACAGAGTTGATACAAATATGAACAACTGGTAGAATGAAGTAGATTTAAGTAAACAGAAGTCTATAATGTTATTCAAAATAAAAAAATGTATAACTCATGATTAAACATACAGATACATATAGCATATTAGTATAAATATTTCCTTTCTAAATTGTTATTCTTTTTAAATAATATTATTCTTGCAAAATGATTAATGTTGATATTGCTGCTATCTTTGTTACTGAATCTATTGGTTGCTAAAATAAATCTTTTTAAATTGCTATATTTAAATTCTGGGGCTTCCCTTGTAGGTCAGTTGGTAAAGAATCTGCCTACAATGCAGGACACCCAGGTTCGATTCCCAGGTAGGGAAGATTCCCTAGAGAAAGAAATCACAACCCACCCCAGTATTCTTGCCTGGAGAATCCCATGGACAGAGGAGCCAGACAGGCTACAGTCCATGGGGTTGGAAGAGTTGGACACGACTTAGCGACCAAACCATCACCATATTTCAATTCCAGTTCAATTCAACCAGACTCTCTAAATTTTCTAATAGTTTGTCATTTAAAGTATAGTTTCTCATTTGTAGATCATTTTATTTCTATTTTTCTAGTATAGTTCAAGTAAAATTTAAATATAGTAAGGCATCCAGATTATAAGCAAAGTTTCCAGTTTGGTAGAATTTGGCAACCCATGTGTACACCACCACGTATCAACAAATAGAGAATATTTTCATCCTCTCAGGGAGTTTCCTTAAAGTCCTTTCTAGCAAATCCCATCTTGAGACTGTGTGTGTGAGACAGACTCAGGATCCTTCATTTTGTTGTATTGTTCAATGAATTATTCTCACAAGTTGAAATGAAACATTGTAAGATAGTGGTCCCCAACCTTTTTGGCACCAAGAACCACTTCGTGGAAGACAATTTTTCCGTGGACTGGAGAGGATGGTTTCAGGATGATACAAGTGTATTACATTAGCTGTGCAGTTTATTTCCATTATTATTACATCAGCTCTACTTCAGATCATCAGGCATTCCATCTTGGAGGTTGGGGACACCAGCTGTAGAATATAAAATAGTTTTCAAGATTATTTTTGCTTCTCAATCTTTGTTTCACTGTGTGAATTGTTCAGTTAGCTTCTCAGTATCTATGAACACCCCTTGTGATTTTTAATTGGAATTGCATTCAATTATGGATCCATTCCATTCTACAAATGTCATATTATAGTTCTCAGTATACAGTTCTTGAGTATATCTCTTGTGTATCTTAAGCAACCTGTCAATGAAAGTGTTCTAACAGTGTTTGTAAATTGAAATTTACTATTTTAATTCACTACAAGCATGAATAAAGAGACAAAATTATCTGGATAATATGGGATTTAGCAATCCTGACTTTATAGAAACATTTTGCTGAAGTCTTAAAGCATAAATTTACCCAACTTACCTGATTATAAAATGATAACTGTGGTAATCATAAATTCCTTGTCATAGAACACACATAGCAATTGTAATCAAGAGAAAAACACTTTGCAGTTCTAAGAAGTACTTATTATTTTTCACATTAATCAGCTCTTGCTAACTGACTGAAACTGCAAATGACAAAAGTTGATGAACCACCCAGTGAAAGAGAGATAAGGAGTTCAGTGCTTGGGACGACATAGTGGACATATATATGGCTGTATGTCAGTCAGATTATTTCCAGCTCAATAATGTACATTGAAGAAAAAAAAAATTTAAAGAGATAGAGGCAGGACCCAATTCCTTTTATATCACAAAAGCTATGATAAAAAGCCAGTTCCACATGAAAGCAAAGAATAGTTCTAAGCAAAGTGGTATTAGATCCCTAGAAGGAAGTTAGTTGAACACATGGCAACATCGTTTGTCGGAAAAGTTTGTTAGCTATCAGATTTCTAGGTGTTTATTGTCTTTTTCCCAGTCTGGTCTATTAATAATCATAACATTAAATAGAAAAAAAAAGGAAATAATTTTAAATTTTGTTTTTTGATGTGGATCGTATTCTTAAGGGAGGAGAGAAAGGTACAGTTTGTGCCTTGAATAAATGGAAGTTAATGACTTACCAGATGAGAGCAAATACTATCTGGAAAATATATTTACTAGGAAAATTGCCCCATTATATTGGAATTTTAATGGAAAGTAATAAGACTAATTTTCATGATTTGCATCTGTTTTTATTTCAACTCCTTCTTGACATGAGTCATTTTCCCTACAAAAGATTAACACCTAAAGCGTGTGTCTTTGGTTTTTGGCTTGGGATGGCTTTAGCTATTGTATCCATCTAGTGAGCAAGTCAGCAGATCACTGAAACATGCCACTTGTTTGGTTTCCTCCAGAAATATTACTCATTCCACTCAATTTATGTGGATTTCCAACCAGCAAAATTAACCTTATACATGAAGATTTAAAATTTCTCTCTGAAATCACTGCTTCAAATCATACATTTTTTCCCACTTTTAACATATAACACAGGCAAGAGGTCATTCTTTTTTAACAATGTTTTTCATATGGAATACTTCTAAAATTATCTATTTTGCCTGTCTTTATTTTGTTTTACTAATATGCATCATAGAATTTTAGAAACTGAAAGTGAAATGACACTTTAGAGATTTTCTAGTCTAAGTTCTTTTCTTTCAGTTTAGGAAAGCCCTATAAATTGAAGCAGTTTATCTAAACTACTCAATAAATTAATGGCAGAACCATGGTAAGAGGTTAAGAATTAGCTCTAATTAATTTTTTAAAAATATTGAGAACAATTTTAATGCAGTAAAATTGCATAATTGCAATAATATAGTGAACAATACGGCAGTCAAGCCTCAGAACAAGTAAAAGTTTCCTAGAAACTTTCCTCTGTTCTTATAATCTACCACTCCAGGCAACTCCTGATTGTATGTCATCATGCACAATTGTCTGAATATTTCTTGACTTTAGCTTAATAGAATTAGAATTATGAACCATTTACTGTGTGTGGCTTGCTGTGCTCAATATATTTTTCTGTACTAATCCATAAATTAGACGTATTGTTCTTTGCATTGCTTAATAAAATTACACCCTGTATATATAGCACAGTTTGTTTATGCAGTTTTCAGCTGCTGGGCATTTTGGCTGTATACAACTTTTTGTTACTATGAATATTAGTGTTATGAGTATTTATCATTTTTGCAGATGTGTATGTCATTTCTCTTGATTAAATGCTTTGTGAAGGAATAGCTGGATCATGTTGTAAGTTTATATTCAAAAGTAAATTTATTATTTAATTTTGTAACAAAACCATCAACTGTTTTCTAAAATAGTTGGATCACCATATAGTCCACCAAAGTATGTATGGAAGTTCACATCACACTACGTCCTTGTGTGTATGTGCACTAAGTCACTCCAGTTGTGTCTGACTTTTTGCAATGCTATGGACTGTAGCCTGCTGTAGAGCTCCTCTGTCCATGGGATTCTCCTGGCAAGAATACTGGAATGGGTTGCCATGCCCTCCTCCAGGGGATCTCCCTGACCCAGGGATGGGATCTGCATCTCTTATGTCTCCTGCATTGGCAAGCGGGTTCTTTACCACTAGAACCACATGGAAAGCCCATATTACATCATTAAAAATGTTGAATTAACCTTTTAAAAAATGTTTGCTGTTCTATCAGTATGAGGTATGTAATAATATCTAATCATAATTATAAATTTGTGACTGCCTAATGGCAAATGATGTTGAATATCTGCTCTTCTGCTTAATGCCTATTTCTGTCTCTTCTTATGAGGAATGTCTATTTAAATCATTTTTAAACCACGTTTTATTTATTTTTTAAATGAATAACTAACTAGAATTCTTTACGTAGTTTGGATATATTTCCTTGGCCAGATACTTGTAGTGTTACTGTATTCTACCCATATGTCTTTTCATTTTCTTAGTGGTGTCTGTTCAGTCTCATTTTTCGTCATGATTCATCCGATTGTGCTCTTTCTAAAATATGTTTGCCTACTCTAGGACTGCAAAGGCATTCTTTATTTTTTTATTCAGAAGTTTCTTTTAAAACTTTTATGTTAAGCCCATTATCTGCTTTGCATCCATTATTTTTTGTGTATGGTGTCAATTAAGTGTCATGGTTTTTGTTTTTGTTTTTGTTTTTTATATGGCTATAGAGGCATCCACCGGCCATTGTTCAAAAAAAAAAAAAATGTTGCTTTACCCATGGGATATCATTGCCACTTTTGTGGAAAATTAATCCACCATATTTGTTGTCTTCTATTTCTGGAGTATGCATTCTGTTACAGTTATATTTATGCCTACTATTATAGCATAATATGTATATTCATAATAAGTCTTGATATCAGGTACTTTATAAAATGTAACTTTCTTTTCTCTTTCAAGGTTATTCTGTTCTAAATCCTTAACATATTCATAAAACTTTTAGAATCAGGTTATATTTCTGCAAGCAAACATTACTGTGACTTTGATGGTGATTGCATTGAATCTATAGATAAATTTCAAGAGAAGTGAAAAACTGACAATATTGAATTTTCTGATTCTAGATACATCATATCCATTTGCTTAGTTTTTTAATTTCTCACAACAATATTTTATAGATTTCAGTCTACAGTTCTTACATATGTTTTGCTAGGTTTAATACTAAGCATTTATTATTTTCTGATACTATAGTAAATATTATTTCTTAAATTTTTATATTTAGTTTGCTATTATGTAGGATAAGTGGAAAAAATGGGAGACTTTAATTGGAAAAGAAGATTAATGCAAGGGCAGGCCAGCTGGATAAGGGTTTAGTTTTGAATTGAAATGACTGACTGCTGCTGCTGCTGCTAAAGTCACTTCAGTCGTATCTGAACCTGTGCAACCCCATAGGTGGCAGCCCACCAGGCTTCCCCATCCCTAGGTTTCTCCAGGCAAGAATACTGGAGTGGGTTGCCATTTCTTTCTCCAGTTCATGAAAGTGAAGTCGCTCAGTCCTGTCCGATTCTTCACAACCCCATGGACTGCAGTCTACCAGGCTCCTCCTTCTGTGGGATTTCCCAGGCAAGAGCACTGGAGTCGGTAGCCATTGCCTTCTCCGAATGACTGAATCAGTCAGTCAGTTCAGTCTCTCAGTCGTGTCTGACTCTTTGAAATCCCATGAATTGCAGCACACCAGGCCTCCCTGTCCATCACCAAATCCCAGAGTTCACTCAAACTCATGGCGATCGAGTTGGTGATGCCATCCAGACATCTCATCCTCTGTTGTCCCCTTCTCCTCCTGCCCCCAATCCCTCCCAGCATCAGAGTCTTTTGCAATGAGTCAACTTTTTGCATGAGGTGGCCCAAGTATTGGAGTTCCAGCTTCAGCATCAGTCCTTCCAAAGAACATCCAGGGTTGATCTCCTTTAGAATGGACTGGTTGGATCTCTTTGCAGTCCAAGGGACTCTCAAGAGTCTTCTACAACACCACAGTTCAAAAGCATCAATTTTTCAGCATTCAGCTTTCTTCACAGTCCAACTCTCATATCCATACATGACCACTGGCAAAACCATAGCCTTGACTAGACAGACCGCTGTTGGCAAAGTAATTTCTCTGGTTTTCAACATGCTGTCTAGGTTGGTCATAGCTTTTCTTCCAAGGAGTAAGCGTCTTTTAATTTCGTGTTTTTTGTAGTTTCTCTTAGTCTCAACACTTATTTCTTAACAAGTTTGTTAACACTCTTCATGAAAAGTGACTCCAAATGGGTGCACAGAACCAACCTCTCTGAGAGGAATAGGTGTTTTCTCCTAAATTTGGGGGGAGTAGGAAGAAAAGTTATGACCAACTTAGATAGATATTCAAAAGCAGAGACATTACTTTGCCAACAAAGGTCCATCTAGTCAAGGCTATGGTTTTTCCAGTGGTCATGTATGGATGTGAAAGTTGGACTGTGAAGAAAGCTGAGTGCTGAAGAATTGATGCTTTTGAACTGTGGTGTTGGAGAAGACTCTTGAGATTCCCCTGGATACAAGGAGATCCAACCAGTCCATTCTAAAGGAGATCAGCCCTGGGTGTTCTTTGGAAGGACTGATGCTAAAGCTGAAACTCCAGTACTTTGGCCACCTCATGCAAAAAGTTGACTCATTGGAAAAGACTTTGATGCTGGGAGGGATTGGGGGCAGGAGGAGAAGGGGACAACAGAGGATGAGATGGGTGGATGGCATCACCGACTTGTTGGACGTGAGTTTGAGTGAACTCTGGGTGTTGGTGATGGACAGGGAGGCCTGGCATGCTGTGATTCATGGGGTTGCAAAGAGTCAGACATGACTTAGTGACTGAACTGAACTGAACGAAATACAGAATTTTCACAAACACAGGTGCTTTATTAACTTGTTGGATTTTAGCAAAAGTTTCATGCAGTGCTTCTCAACTGGGAGTCACAAACAGATGTGAGAATTGAATCATAAAGAGGGCTGAACATTGGAGTACACTTGTCTCTTTCAATTCTGGTTTCCTCGGTGTGTATGCCCAGCAGTGGGATTGCTGGGTCATAAGGCAGTTCTATTTCCAGTTTTTTAAGGGATCTCCACACTGTTCTCCATAGTGGCTGTACTAGTTTGCATGCAACCTAGATGTCCATCAGCAGATGAATGGACAAGAAAGCTATGGTACATATACACAATGGAGTATTACTCAGCCAGTAGAAAGAATATATTTGAATCAATTCTAATGAGGTGGATGAAACTGGAGCTGATTATACAGAGTGAAATAAGCCAGAAAGAAAACCACCAACACTGTATACTAACAGATATATATGGAATTTAGAAAGATGGTAATGATAACCCTGTATGCGAGACAGCAAAAGAGACACAGATGTATAGAACAGTCTTTTGGACTCTGTGGGAGAGGGAGAGGGTGGGATGATTTGGGAAAATGGGATTGAAACATGTATAATATCATATAAGAAACAAATCACCAGTCTAGGTTTGATGCAGGATACTGGATGCTTGGGGCTAGTGCACTAGGATGACCCAGAGAGATGGTATGGGGAGGGAGGGAAGAGGGGGGTTCAGGATTGGGAACATGTGTACACCCGTGGTGGATTCAAGTTGATGTATGGCAAAACCAATACAGTATTGTAAAGTAAAATAAAGTAAAATTAAAACAATAAAAGAGGGCTAAGCACTGAAGAATTGATGCTTTCAAATTGTGGTGCTTAAGAAGTCTCTGGAGAGTCCCCTGGACAGCATGGAGATCAAACCAGCCAATCAGAAAGGAAATCAACCTTGAATATTCATTGTAAGGACTGATGCTGAACCTGAAGCTCCAATACCTAGATCACCTGATGCAAAGAGCTGACTTATTGGAAAAGACTCTGATGCTGGGAAAGATTGAGGGCAGGAGAAGGGGGCAATAGAAGATGAGTGGTTAGATAGCATCACTGCCTCAATGGACATGACTTTGAGCAAACTCCAGGAGATAGCAAAGGACAGGGAAGCCAGGCTTGCTACAGTTCACAGGGTCGCAAAATTTCAGAAAAAACCTAGCAACTGAACAACAAGGTAGGGTTCAATTTTATTCATTTTTTGTATATATCCAATTGTCCTAGCACCATGTGTTGAAAAGACCACAGCTTATCTTTGAAAAACATTTTTACTTGATGTAAAACTTGATGTAAAACTTCAGAATGTCATATTTTCTGCCAACACTTTAGATATATTGATCTTCCATCTTCTGGATTGCATGTTCCAAGGAGAAATTTATCTTTGGGAGAAGGAAATGGCAATCAACTCCAATATTCTTGCCTGGGAAATCCCATGGACAGAAGAGCCTGGTGGGCTACAGTCCATGGGGTCGCAAGAGTCAGACACGACTTAGCAACAAAATCACTAAATCAGGATAAGCATATATTCTTGAATATTGATATATACTCCTGTACTTTGATTAATTTATTTTCCTAGTAGTTTTTTGTAGGGTCCATATGGTTTTTAACATAAACAATTATGTTGTATTTTAATAAACCACCAAATGCCTACCAACTGATGAATACATAAATAAAATGTGCTATAGCTATATGATAGGATATTATTTAGTAATAAAAAGATATGAAGTATAATATACTCTACAACATAGCTGAATTGAAAAACATACAAAGTGAAAGAAGTCAGGCACATGAGAATACATGTTATTTGATTCCATTTATATGAAAATTTGGTAAATGCAAATTTTTAGAGGCACAAGGTAGATTAGTGGTTGGAGGGAGGGTGAGAATGGGTAGTAACTGCAAATGAACATGATGCTGCTCCTTGGAACAATGGAAATATTCTAAAATCAGATTGTGTTAATTGTTATACAACTCTGTAAATATACTTTGCAGGAGTTGATTGTTTTAGGATGTATAATATACATTATTAAAGCTGTTAGCTTTTTTCTAAAGTGAATCGTGACGGATCTGCATGACCTTACAAGTAGTGAATGTGATTTTTTTATCCCATCTGTAGTTATTTATAGTTTGTTTCATTACCATGATTACGATACATACATGATAAAGATATAGAAGCATTGTTGATTTTGTTTATGTCATTTTTTCATTGTTTGGCCTTTGTGAAGACTAAATTGCACCAGTTAAACCATCGATCAGTGTCCTTGTGGTAATTCATGATTGTTTGTTTTATTATTAGATTAGGTGTGAATTGTACTGTTGCTGGTTTACAAAAAACCACGGAATTGATCCTTGGTGTCAGTTTTAGTGCTAACCATAAAACTGATAAAACAGTGAGTTAATTAAGGCGGGTAAAGAGGGAGAGAGACATAATCAGCCAGGCTATCCAGCTGTAAAGCCATTAGTCAAAAGATTTTATGATATTAATTGGCCCAATTCGATATATTTGTAACAATTAGGTAGAACATATTTGCAATGTTGACATTTTGGCCAGAGGATTTTGATGTCTGCATTTTAACATTAATCTTATCTGGTCGAACTACTCGGTTGTTGTAATCAGTCTACTTGCTAATACTATCAATGGATATGATTCCAGATTGACTCACAATGACTTTTAATGTTATCTAGATGACCTAGTCCAATAGAGTAAGCATCTTCCTTGCGGTCAGGAGGCCTCAAACAATCACACTCGCAGAGTCCTGCAGGCAGGCTAGAAAGCCATCGGAGGGGTTTGGATTGAAACACTCTTTCAAATGCAGAAGACTAAAGCCCTGAATTGACTTTTTCCAGAAAATGTCAGAAGAGTGGAAAAGCAGAGCACAAAAGCCAGCAGATTTTTGTTGGGGTACATGCTTAGGAATTTCCAGAGGGGTCCCTGAAGTCTGAGCACGCCTTGCGTATGTCAGCTTCCTTCCTCATGACCTTGTCACGGGCGGGATTCCTCACACTGGCTCCCAGCATCCAACCATCTCATCCTCTGTCATCCCTTTCTCTTCCTGCCTTTAATCTTTCCCAGGATCTTTTCCAATGAGTCAGTTCTTCCCATCAGGTGGCCAAAGTATTGGAGCTTCTCGTTCAGCATCAATCTGTCCAGTGAATATTCAGGACTGATTTCCTTTAGGATTGACTGGTTTGATCTCCTTACTGTCCAAGGGACTCTCTAGAGTCTTCTCCAACATCACAGTTCAAAAGCATTAATTCGTCAGCAATCAGCTTTCTTTATGGTCCAATTCTCACATCCATACATGACTACTGGAAAAACCATAGCTTTGACTAGATGGACCTTTTTTAGTAAAATATTGTCTCTGCTTTTCAATATGCTGTCTAGGTTTGTCATAGCTTTCCTTCCAAGGAAGAAGCATCTTTTAATTTCATGGCTGCATTCTCACCATCTACAGTGATTTCGGAGTCCAAGAAATAAAGTCTGCCACTGTTTTCATGTTTCCAAATCTATTTTCCATGAAGTGATGAGACTGGATGCCTTGATCTTAGTTTTTTGAATGTTGAGTTTTAAGTCAGTTTTTTAAGTCTCCTCTTTCACCATCAAAAGGCTCTTTAGTTCCTCTTCCCTTTATGCCACAAGGATGGTGTCATCTGCATATCTGAGGTTATTAATATTTCTCCCTGAAATCTTGATTCCAGTTTGTGCTTCATTCAATCTGGCATTTCACATGATGTACTCTGCATATAAGTTAAATAATCAAAGTGATAGTATACAGCCTCAATATACTTCTTCCCAGTTTGGAACCCAATTTGACATACTTTCCCAATTTGGAACCAGTCCGTTGTTCCATGTCTAGTTCTAAGTGTTGCTTCTTGACCTGCATACAGATTTCTTAGGAGGCAGGTAAAGTGATCTGGTATTCTCATCTCTCTTTAAGAATTTTCCACAGTTTGTTGTGATCCACACCATTAAAGGCTTAGTGCAGTCAATGAAGCAAATGTTTTTCTGGAATTATCTTGCTTTCTCAATGATCCAGTGAAAATCAATTTGATCTCTGGTTGTTCTGCCTTTTCTAAACTCATCTTGAAAAATCTGGAAGTTCTCAGTTCACATACTGTTGAAGCCTTCAGTTCAGTTCAGTTCAGTCACTCAGTCGTGTCCAACTCTTTGTGACTTCATGGACTGCAGCACACCAGGCCTCCCTGTCCATCACCAACTCCTGGAATTGAAGCCTAGCTTGGAGAATTTTGATCATGACTTTACTAGTCTGTGAGATGAGTGCATTTGTGCAATAGTTTGAGCATTCTTTGGCATTGCCTTTCTTTGGGATTGGAATGAAAACTGACCTTTTCCAGTCCTGTGGCCATAGTTGAAAGTAGATAGAGTCAAATCAAGGCATTGGAACATCAGCATGCATCAGTGATTCTTAAACCTTTCTGTGCGTTACAATCATCCAGGAACTTCTTTTCTTAGACAGACCCTTGAACCTCATGTAAGAAATTCTACTTGATTGACTCTGCCATGGAACCTCTTTCCTAAAGTTTAAATAATTCCCAAAGACTCTTAAATGTATGTAATTCAATCAATAATAACATAAAGACAAAATAAATCTACAGAAAGAAAAGCAAGAAGGTATTTAAAGTATAATGTGCATTTATCCCTGACTCATGTTTTATTATAATATACTACCAATAAAGTGAGTCAGAAAGTATGATTTACAACCAGAAGACAATATGGCACTATGTGTTATATAATTCCTTATATAATTTCTAACAACTTTGTAATATGTTTTAAGAAAATAGAAATGTTATCCACAAAGAAAACTGTATAGTGTATATTGGTGTGTGATGAGTTATAAAAAAGAAGAAAGAAAATAGGGAAAACAAAGGAAATAAAAATAGAAAAATGTCAGATGAACTATTCTGCAATCTAGAAAACTTAACAGTAGTCAGCCACTAAACTCAACCTGAATTATAACGTTTAATATTATGATAAAATACGATTAGGTATGATGGAGCTGGCCTTTCATTCTGCCTTTTAGTAAGGTGGAAAGCTGGGTGACTTACATTACTTACCTAATCCTTTATTACCTTTTCCATGGGAATGGTGTTAATAATTATTTGAGTATTAAATCAGATGGAGTTTGTAAAACATTTTAGTCATTTCCTGGCATATAGTCATTGCTGATTGCATGTTCTGTTTGAGATGTAATGTGTGGAGTATGTGTGTGCATGGTAGCTAATTTTATATGTCAACTGGACTCAGCCATGCAATGCCCCAGTATCTGGTTAAGTATTACTCCTGGTTGTGTCTGTGAGGGTGTTTCAGAAAGATGATTACTTGAATTGGTGGACAGTGTAAATCAGAGACCTTCTCCAAAGTGGATGGGCATCACCCAACCTTCTGAGGCCTGAGAACAAAATGGTAGAGGAAAGTTGAATTCTTACTCTTGGACTGCTTGGGACATTGGTGTTCTCCTGCCCTTGGACAGGAAGTTATGCTGTTGGTTCTGCTGGTTCTCAGACCTCTGGAGTCAGATTGAAGTTTATACCATCAGCTGTCCTGATGGGTCAGCTACAAGGGTCTTCAGCTTGCAGACAGCAGATCATAGGGATTCTCAGTCTAGCAAAATCACATGCATCAACTCCTTTTGTTAAATCTCATCTGTTTATGTAAATATATGTACATTTATGTTTGTTGTTTCATTGAACACATATAAGATGTGTGTGTGTGTGTGTGTCTAAAGAGAGGGAAAGAAAGAGTTAGAGAGATGGAAAGAGACAGAAATAAGAAGGAACTATTCATACCAAAAATTAACAATATATGTATTTAAACTAAAAAGAACATTTATTTTTTACTCTTTACTTTCCCAAGGTTTTAATGAATATAATAATATGGTGGTGTGAAAGGGGGGATTTCTTTCTTTTTTTAATGGAGAAAGTATGTTTTCCTGAGAAACTCAACTGGTAACAATATTGTACGGAAGATAAACTCTGTGCATATCACTTTTTCATAGGGGTAAATGCAAACAGAATTGGAGAGCCATTAATTGCCATCTTGTAATTATTTAGAAAATATCTTATTGTCTCTATTTATATCCACTTTTTGAAATACAGGGAATCAGTTATAGTTCTGTGTAATAACATGAAAGACTATCATATTTTGTCAAATGCCTTTTCTGCATCTAATAAGATAATAGCGTGATTTTAAACCTTTGTTCTGATTTCTGTTAATGTGGTGTATCATACTGATTATTTTGCCTATGTTAAACCATCCTTGCCTCACAGGAACAAATCCTTCTTGATTATGTATGAACCTTTTAGCATGTTGAACTCAGTTTGTAAATACTTTTTGAAGATTTTTGCATCCATGCTCATCAGAGATATTGTATACTTTTCTTGTGTTTTTATCTGGTTTTGATTTCAGGTTGATGCTAGCCTTACAAAATGAGTTGGAAATATTTCCTCTTGTATTTTTTGAAAGAGTTTAAGAAAGACTGGTATTAATTCTTCTTTACCTGATTGATAGAATTCACTCTGAAGTCATCTGGTCTCAGGTTTTCTTAGTTTTAAGAAGTTTTTAATTGCTGGTTCAATTGCTTTGTTATTGGTCTGTTCAAGTTGTCCAGTCTTCATAATTCAGTCTTGAGAGGTGTATGCTTCTAAGACTATTCATTGTAGTAGTTCCATATTCAGTCTTGAGAGGTGTATGCTTCTAAGACTATTCCTTCTAGGTTGTCCAATTTTTGGTGTAAAAGTTGTTTATAAGAGTCCCTTATAATCTTTTAAATTTCTATTTCATAAGTTGCAATATCTCCTCTTTAATTCTGATTTGTTTCAATATTATCTTTTTCCCCTTAATTAGGTTAGATAAGTGTTTGTCAATCTTGTCTGGCCTTTCCAAAGACCAGCTCAACTTTTATCATTTTTTTTCTGTTGAGTTTCTATCTCTATTTCATGTATTTCTGCTCCAAGGTTTAGTTTTTTCCTTTCTTCTAACTTTAGACATAGCTGCTGTTGCTTCTTCTTCTTCTTTTTTTTTTTAAATTCATTAAGGTGTAACATTAAGTTGTTTATTTCAGAGGTTTCTTATTTTTATTTTTTAATTTATTTTTAATTAAAGTATAATTGTTTTACAATGTTGCATTGCTCTCTGCCATGCAACAGTGTGAATCAACCATAAGCATATATCTGTCCCTTCCTTCCTGAACCTCTCTCCCACTCTTCACATCCCACCCCATCCCACCCTTTAGGTTGTGACAGAGCACAGAGCTGAAGGTGTTATACAGCACCTTCTCAGTAGCTGTCTGTTTTACATATGGTAGTATGTACATTTCAGTGCTGCTCTCTCAATTCATCCCACCTTCTTCTTCCCCTGCTGTGTCACAGCTTGTTCTCCATGTCTGCATTTCTATTCCTGCCCTACAAATAGGTTCATCAGTACCATTCTTCTAGATTCCATCTGTAAGCATTAATATACAATATTTGTTTTGCTCATTCTGACTTATTTCACTCTGTATAACTTTAAGCTTTAGGTATATCCACCTCACTAGAACTGACTCAATTCTTTTCTTTTTATGTCTGAGTAATAGTCCATTATATATATATGCACCACAAATTCCTTATCCATTCATCTGTCAGTGGACATCTAGGTTACATCCATGTTCTGGCTCTAGTAAATAGTGCCACAATGAGTATAGGAGGTAAATGTGTCTTTTTGAATTATGGTTTTCTCAGGATATATGCCCAGAGTGGGATTGCTAGGTCATTGTTGTTGTCATCAACTGCTAAGTTGTGTCCAACTCTTTGTGACTCCATGGACCGCATGGAATTTCCTGTCCTTCACTATCTCCTGGAGTTTGCTCAAATTCATGCCCATTGAGTCAGTGATGCTATCTAACCATCTCATTTGTCTCCCCTTCTCCATTTGCCTTCAGTCTTTCCCAGCATTAGGTTTTTACTAGTAAGTCAACTCTTTGCATCACGTGGCCAAAGTATTGAAGCTTCAGCTTCAGCATCAGTTCTTTCAATGAATATTCAGGGTTGATTTCTTTAGGATTGATTGGTTTGATCTTGCAGTCCAAGGGATTTTTCAACAGTCTTTTCCAGTACCACAATTTGAAAGCATCAGTTCTTCCATGCTCAGCCTTCTTTATGGCCCAAATCTCACAGCCATACATGGCTACTGGTGAAAACCATAGCTTTGACTATATAGACCTTTATAGGCAAAGTGATGTCTCTGCTTTTTAATGTGCTGTCTAGATGTCCTTTAATTTCATAGCTGAAGTCACCACACCGTATGTTGGGTCATATGGTAGTTTTTGTTCCTACTTTTTAAAGAAATCTCTATACTGTTCTCCTTAGCGACTGTATCTAAACTTACATTCATACCAACAGTGCAAGAGACTTCCCTTTCCTCCACATCCTCTCCAGAATTTATTTTTTATAGATTTTTTTTGATGATGGCCTTCTGACTGGTATGAGGTGATATCTCATTGTATTTTTTATTTTTATTTTTCTAATAGTGAGTGATGTTGAGCACTTGTCAAGTTTTTATTGACCATCTGTAAGTCTATTTTGGAGAAATGTCTGTTTAGGTTAGACCTTTCTTCTTTTTTAATATAACTGTTTATCACTATAAATTTGTCTCTTAGAACTGCTTTTGCTATGTCTCATAAGTTTTGGTATGCTGTATTTTCCTGTTCATTTATCTTGAGATATAAGCAAACTGATATAGTAAGGTTTCTAAGAGCTAATGCAGTATTTTGAACTGATTCAGTTGCTTTAATTACTAATTTGTTTCATGACCTGCATAACTGCATAAAACTCTCTCACTCCATTTATATGCACTGTTGCTTTAGCTGATTTTGGGCCTCTTTCAAACATCAAAAACTTGGGTATATAGAAAACAACTAGAAACATCTAATGTGTCAACAGTTTTCTCAGGTGGCTCAGTAGTAAAGAATATGCCTGCCAATGCAAGAGACACAGGTTCAATTCCAGGATCAGGAAGATCCCCTGGAGAAGGAAATGGCAACCCACTCCAGTATTCTTGCCTGGGAAATTCCATAGACAGAGGAGCCTGGTGGGCTACAGTCCATGATGTCACAGAGTCAGACACAACTTTGCAACTAAATAGCAGCAGCAACAGCAGTATCTCCCTCTCTCTCTCTCTCTCTCTCTCTCTCTCTCTCTCTCTATATATATATATATATATATATATATATATATATGTATATATACACACATACACACAATGTTGATCTCATATCCTAATTTTTAAAAAAATAATTAAAAAATTTTTTTTAATTAAAAAATTTTCATCAGTGGAGAAGTAGCCTGCAGCAGATCTGAATTGTTACAAAGTGTGATTTTAGGAGCCAGGTTTTTGGCCTTACCTAGAAAGTCACCTGGAGAAGGCAATGGCACCCCACTCCAGTACTCTTGCCTGGAAAATCCCATGGATGGAGGAGCCTGGTAGGCTGCAGTCCATGGGGTCACTAAGAGTAGGACAGGACTTCACTTTCACTTTTCACTTTCATGCATTGGAGAAGGAAATGTCAACCCACTCCAGGGTTCTTGCCTGGAGAATCCCAGGGACAGGGAAGCCTGGTGGGCTGCCGTCTCTGGGTTCAAACAGAGTTGGACATGACTGAAGCGACTTAGCAGCAGCAGTAGCAGAAAGTCACCTTTTATATAAAATTGGCAACCTGGGAATATAATGTTAATGAGTTTTACAGAATTCAATAGCCATTCTAGCATTCAATAGGGAAGAAGTTCTATAATATACAAGGTTAAAACATGAATTATATGTTTAACTCTTCTTATTAAGCTCAATATACTGGCCAACATTTAAAAATAAAAGCTAAGTGAGCTTTCACTTCGAAACATGATAAAGAAGAGGGTCAGAATCTACATTCAGCTGTATACAACTAGAAAGCTGGGCAAAAATATATTTAAAAGTATCAGCAGATCTTGGCCAAGAATTAGCACGGATTACTATGAGCCGTACACCCTGTTGGATGTCACATTCCAGTCCAAGGAGCAGGGGTGTGGATCCCAGACAGTCTTAAAATCCTCCTAATTTGAGGAGATCAGAATTTGGAGAGGCAAAGTGTGGTGTCTGTAAGTTGCAAAACAGAGGTCCACAGAGAAAAAAAGAATGCTGAAAACATGTGCAGGCATCCTGTTGAGTCAGCTGACTACTAAAACACACAGGCGTCTTGTGAGATTACTATGGGAAGATCTCACGTGGGGCAGAGAAGTGTTCAATCAGCTGAGCAGAGAGTGCTTGTTCATCATGCGGGGCTTGGAGAGAAGATACAGAAGCCAACTGGTAAATAGTTCGGGCATTGCAGACCACATATGATATATGTTTCTTGTTCTTCCTTGTTTTTGTATTGTTCTTACAAGCCTTTAAACATATGTAAGGGCATGGCAACCCACTCCAGTCTTCTTACCTGGAGAATTCCATGGACAGAGGAGCCTGGTGGGCTACAGTCCATAGGGTTGCAAAGAATAAGACATGACTGAGTAACTAACACTCTCACTTTCACTTTCATTGGTTTCTCAGGGCTGATGGTAAAAAAAAAAAAAATGCTACAAACTAGTGGCTTAAGATGATAGAAATTTATCCTCTCACAGTTCTACAGGCTAAAAGTTATTGTGTTGACTAGCCAGGTTCCTTTTGAAGGCCCTAGGGGAGAATCGTTTCTTCCCTTTTACAGCCTTTGTGGTTAATGGCAATCATCATCAGTGTTCCTTAGCTTGTAGATGCATTATCCCATTCTCTGTTCCTTTTTCACATGACCTTGTTACCTGTGCATGTCTCTGTGTGTGCTTGTGTCAGTTTTTATATGGAGACCAGCAACTGGAGTTAGGGCATACCCAATCCAACATGACCTAATCTTAACTTGATTACATCTGCAAAGATGGTCACATCAACAGGTAACAGATGGACATGAATCTGGGGGAACAATATTGTGAAAATCATTGTTAGTTCAAAGCCCTTGCAAAAGTTGGCTACCCAGTGGATTCAGCTCATATGTTGGCCACTAGTATAAGTCCTCTAACTTTTAAACATACTTACGTTAAACTGAAAGACTTTCTTTCCCATTATGTAACTTAACTATGAAAAGGTCAACTATTAAAAAAAAATCTTTTTGGATAGTAGTATATTTTGTCAAGTGTAGCATTTCAGGAATTGCTATCCAATTAGAGAAGCTTGGATCAGAGTAAGGTTGAGAACACCCTGCTGCTGCTGCTGCTGCTGCTGCTGCTGCTGCTGCTAAGTTGCCTCAGTTGTGTCCGATTCTGTGCAACACCATAGACGGCAGCCCACCAGACTCTTCTGTCCCTAGGATTCTCTAGGCAAGAATTCTGGAGTGGGTTGCCATTTCCTTCTCCATGAGAGCACTCTAGTAGTACATAATTAGAACAGTTATGCCAAGGTGGGCAAAAGGTGCCACAGATTGAAATGACTAGTATTGTTATTTTTAGCTCAAAAAGCAAAATAATAACTAAGGTGTTTGTAACACTGATTTAACACCTGAATTCACCACCAAAAAGTTTAGGTTCAAAACAATTCTGACACCAAAGTTAAATGATGAAATTTTAGCATTGTGGTTTCACTGACAGGGTGAGAGATACATTAGATAATAATGAAAGTACAGTAAAGAAAAAGAAATGCTGCTTGCTTTCCAATAGCAGTTTATAACTTTCCTTGTTCTCTTCTCCAATAAGGCAACTAGTTTGCTAACTGTCAGTTTAAACAGTTTCATGACTTTATCCTAATTTCATGTAGGTATACACTTGGGTTGATATTTTTTTGGTAAATAATCTCTTTCACTTTTTTGTAAAAAAATATCTTAAGGATATTTTTATACTTATAGGGGACACATCCCTGGTGCTGCAAATGGTAAAGAATCTGCCTGCAATGCAAAAGACCCAGGTTCAATCCCTGGGTCAGGAAGATCCCATAGAGAAAGGCATGGTGACCCACTCCAGTATTCTTGCCTGGAGAATCCCATGGACAGAGGAGCCTGGCGAGCTACAGTCCATGGGGTCACAAAGAGTTGCACACGACTGAGCGACTAACACTTGTGCTTACAGACAGGTTGTCTAGGATAGTTCAGAGATTTCTGTATATCCTAAATCTTGTCTACCCTATTGTTAACATTGTACATTCTTATACTACATTTGTCACACTTCTGAGCCAACAGTGAAGGAGTATTCTTAACTAAACTTCATGCTTTATTTAGATTTCATTAGTTTTTAATCTGAGATTTTTTTTTTCCAGTTCTATCTGTAATGCTACATTCATGCAGTCATCATGTCTCCTTACAATACCTTGGGCTGTAAAAGTTTCTCAGATTTCCCTTGATGTGATGGCCTTGAGAGTTTTGAGGTATACTAGCCAGATACTGTTTAGGATGTTCCTATATTCATATTTGTCTAACATTTTTCTAATGATTAGGTCGGGATCATGGGTCTTGAAGAAGAAAACAGCAGAGGTAAAGTGTCACTTTCTTCACATCATTCCAGTGGTGTACACACTATCAACGTGATTTGTCCCTAGTAAAGCTCACTTTGATCACCTGGTTGAGGCTGTGAAGTAAAGTTGCTTTTGCCCCCTCCACTTTCTATACTGTACTTTGGAAGAAAGTTACAGTGCAGATCCTACACTTAAGGAGTGGGAGTTACATTCCATCTCCTTGAGGGACAGTATCTATATAAATTACTTGGAAGTTCTTTGTAGAGGATCTATGCATGTTCCCCTCATTTATTTTTTCAGTCATTTGTTTATATCCATTTGGACTCTAGGTTACTTACTTTAATCCTCGGTTTATAGTACAATACTATGTTTATTTTCTTATTCAAGTTCTTCTAGCTTTGGCCCTGAGAACTCTTTTTGTTGGTTTTCCTTTGGCATATACTCATTGTTTCTTGTTTCATTTTGAGCACTTACTTACTTTATGTCTCTGCAAGGTGCTCCAGATCATGTAGCATATTCCCGGCCCCTGTGTTAATATCAGTCATTTCTCTACAGTGTGCTGGTTCCTTTCATGTTGTTGTTGTTGTTTAGTTGCTAAGTCTTGTCCTACTCTTTGCAACCCATGGACCGCAGCATGCCAGATTCTCCTGTCTTCACTGCCCCCTGAAGACTGCCCAAATTCATGTCCATTGAGTCTAACCATGTCATCCTCTGCTACCCTTTTCTCCTTTTGCCTTCAATCTTTCCCAGCATCAGGGTATTTTCCAATGAGTCAGCTCTTCACATCAGGGGTCAAAGTATAGGAGCATCAGCATCAGTCCTTCCAATGACTATTCAGGATTGACCTCCTTTAGGATTGACTGGTTTGTTCTCCTTGCAGTCCAAAAGACTCTCAACAGTTTTCTCCGGCACCACAGTTTGAAAGCATCAGTTCATTGGAACTCGGCCTTCATTTTGGTTCAGCTGTCACATCCTTACATGACTACTGGAAAAAACATAGATTTGACTATACAGACTTTCGTTGGCAAATTTATGTCTCTGCTTTTTAATACACTAAGTTTTTTCATAGCTTTCCTTCCAAGGACCAAGTGTCTTTAAATTTCTTGGCTGCAGTCACCATCCATAGCATTTTTTGAGCAAAAGATAGTAAAATTTGTCACTGTTTCCATTTTTCTAGGAGTTGGTATTAGAAACCAATAGGTCAGTGCTGTGTGTATTTGCCTCAAGGACCTCACAGCTGATAGAGACAGGAAATATATTGTCATACATTTGTTAATTAAATAAATAATAAGTATCACATGTGTACATCTACACTGCAGACTAAATGTTTATACCGCCCTAAAATCCATATGTTGAAACCCTAATCCCTTAGTGATAATATTTGGAGCTGGCCTTTGTCAGATAATTTGTTTTAGATCAGCTCAAGAAAGCAAGGCCCTCATGGTTAGATGATGTCTCTATATGGAGATTAAGGAAACAGAACTTTCCTTCTACCAGGTGACGATGCACTGAGCAGGTAGCTTCCATTAATCAGGAGAAGGGCCTTTACCAAGTCTCAACCATGTTGGCACCGTAATCTTGGACTTCCAGCCTCCAAAAGGCTTAAGCCATTCAGCCTGTGGTATTATTTATAGCAACCCAAATTGGCTAAAATAGCCTGCATTTATATTTGCATTAAACTATACATGAGTTGATAGTAGTGACTCCAACTCTAGTCTCTTTCTTGCTTATCTATAAACGGCCTCTCTAATAGAGAATCCTGACTCCACCATATGCCATTCATGCAAGTATCCTTTAAATCTCAGTACACATGTACAATGATTTCAGAATTCTTGTACCTTACTCACACAATAAATGTTTACAAACTAGAGTTCAGTCAGTCAGTTCAGTTGCTCAGTCGTGTTCGATTCTGCGACCCCATGAACTGCAGCATGCCAGGCCTCCCTGTCCATCACCAACTCCCGGAGTTCACCCAAACTCATGTGCATCAAGTCGGTGATGCCCCCCAGCCATCTCATCCCCTGTTGTCCCCTTCTCCTGCCCCCAATCCCTCCCAGAATCAGAGATTTTGCAGTAAGTCAACTCTTCGCATGAGGTGGCCAAAGTATTGGAGTTTAAGCTTTAGCATCAGTCCCTCCAAAGAACACCCAGGACCAATCTCCTTTAGAATGGACTGGTTGGATCTTCTTGCAGTCCAAGGGACTCTCAAGAGTCTTCTCCAACACCACAATTCAAAAGCATCAGTTCTTCGGCGTTCAGCCTTCTTCACAGTCCAGCTCTCACATCCATACATGACCACTGGAAAAACCATAGCCTTGACTAGACGGACCTTTGTTGGCAAAGTAATGTCTCTGCTTTTGAATATGCTATCTAGGTTTCAGTACCTATAAATGTTTCCTTCTGCTTTAGTCCTACAATCTTCACTTTTTTCCCTGGCAGTTCATTGCTGCCCATCCGTTTCGTGTGATGTTTTGTTTCACATTTGTAATATAATTAGATTTTTTTGTTACATTCTGCATTCCTTCCTGGGATCCTCATATATCACAACTGATTTTTAAATTTGCATATGTAAAAGTTCACTCTGAGCACTAGAAGAATTTCTATTAGTTTTGACAAATGTACAGTTTTGTTTATTCATCACTTTTGTATCAAACAGAATAATTTCATAGCCTGATAAAATCTCCTGTGTGTCCTCTCTCTCTTCAATTGCCTTTCTCTTCACAAGCAGCTGGCTGGCAACCACTGATCTATTTTCCATGAATAGTTTTGCATTCTTCAGAATGTCATATGAGTGGGATCATATGTATGTTGCCTTTACAGACTCATGTATTTCACTAGGTAATATTCATTTAAGATTCATTTAAAACTCCATTCTGTGAATGTACCACATTTCATCCATTCACCTGTTAAAGAACATCTTTGTTTTTAGTATTTGTGATTTTAAATTTTCTATAAACATCTCTTGGAGTTTTGTGTATTCTATAAACATTTCTGTGTAACTTTTTGAATCAGTTGGGTAAATACTTGAGAATGCCATTGTTGAGTTATATGGGAAGACTATGGTTGGTTTTATATGAAACCACCAAACTGTCTTCCTTAGGACTATACTGTTTTGCATTCCCAGCAACACTGAACAAGCATCTCTATTCTTCCTAACCTTGCCAGTAACTGGTATTAACAGTTTTTGGGATTTTAGCTATTTTAGTGTTTCTGCAACTTTAATTTACATTTCCCAAGTGATTTGGCAATAAGGAGTTCATGATCTGAGTCACAGTCAGCTCCCAGTCTTGTTTTTGCTGACTGTATAGAGCTTCTCCATCTAGGCTGCAAAAAATATAGTCAATCTGATTTCATTGTTGGCCATCTGGTAATGTCCATGTGCAGAGTTTTCTCTTGGGTTGTTGTAACAGGGTGTTTGCTGTGACCAGTGCATTCTTCTGGCAAAACTCTATTAGCATTTGCCCTGCTTCTTTCTGCACTCCAAGACCAAATTTGCCTGTTACTCCACGTGTTTCTTGACTTCCTACTTTTGCATTTCACTCCCCTATAAGGAAAAGGGCATCTTTTGGGGGTATTAGTTCTAAAATGTCCTGTAAGTCTTCATAGAACCATTCAACTTCAGCTTCTTCAGTATTACTCTTTGGGGCATAGACTTGGATTACCGTGATATTGAATGGTTTGCCTTGGAAACGAACAGAGATCACTCTGTCATTTTTGAGTCTGTATCCAGGTACTGCATTTTGGACTCTTTTGTTGACTATGATGGCTACTCCATTTTTTCTAAGGCATAATTGCCCGCAGTAGTAGATATAATGGTCATCTGAGTTAAATTCACCCATTCCAGTCCATTTTAGTTCACTGATTCTTAGAATGTTGACGTTCACTCTTGCCATCTCCTGTTTGACCACTTCCAGTTTGTCTTGATTCATGGACTTAACATTCCAGGCTCCTATGCAATACTGGTCTTTATACAGCGTTGGACCTTGCTTCTATCACCAGTCACATCCACAACTGGGTGGTGCTGTCGCTTTCACTCCATCCCTTCATTCTTTCTGGAGTTATTTCTCCACTGATCTCCAGTAGCATATTGGGCACCTACTGACCTGGGGAGTTCATTTTCAGTGTCCTATCTTTTTGCCTTTTCATACTGTTCATGGGATTCTCAAGGCAAGAATACTGAAGTGGTTTGCCATTCCCTTCTCCAGTGAGCCGCATTTTGTCCGACCTCTCCACCATGATCTGTCTGTCTCCGGTGGCCCTACATGGCATGGCTTAGTTTCACTGAGTTAGACAAGGCTCTGGGCCATATGATTAGATTGGCTAGTTTTCTGTGATTGTGGTTTCAGTCTGTCTGCCCTCTGATGCCCTCCCTCAGAGCTACCATCTTACTGGGGTTTCTCTTACCTTGAACGTGGGGGATCTCTTCATGGCTGCTCCAGCAAAGTGCAGCTGTTGCTCCTTACCTTGGACTTAGGGTGTCTCTTGTCGGCTGCTTGCCACTCCAGTGGCATGCAGACCATTCAGGTATGGCCTAAATCAAACCCCTTATCGTTATACAGGAGAAGTAAGAAATAGACTTAAGGGACTAGATCTGATAGACAAAGTGCCTGATGAACTATGGATGGAGGTTAGTGACATGATGTAGGAGACAGAGATTAAGACCATTCCCAAGAAAAAGAAATGCAAAAAAAAAAAAAAAAAAAAAAAAAGAAGGCTCTCTGAGGAGGCCTTACAAATAGCTGTGTAAAGAAGAGATGTGAAAAGCAAAGAAGAGGAAAGATATACCCACTTGAATGCAGAGTTTCAAAGAATAGCAAGGAGAGATAAGAAAACCTTCCTCAGAGATCAGTGCAAAGAAATAGAGGAAAACAACAGAATGGGAAAGACTAGTGTTCTCTTCAAGAAAATTAGAGATTCCAAGGGAACTCATTTCATGTAAAGATGGGCTCAATGAAGGAGATAAATGGTATCAACCTAACAGAAGGAGAAGATATTAAGAAGAGGTAGTAAGAATACACAGAAGAACTGTACAAAAAACATCTTCATGACCCAGATAATCATGATGGTGTGACCACTTACCTAGAGCCAGACATCCTGGAATGTGAAATCCAGTTGGCCTTAGGAAGAATCACTAAGAACAAAGCTAGTGGAGGTGATGGAATTCTCGTTGAGCTATTTCAAATCCTAAAAGATGATGCTGTGAAAGTGCTACACTCAATGTGCCAGACAGTTTGGAAAACTCAGCAATGGCCACAGGACTGGAAAAGGTCAATTTTCATTCCAATCGCAAAGAAAGGCAATGCCAAAGAATACTCAAACTGTCACACAATTGCACTCATCTCACATGCTAGTAAAGTAATGCTCAAAATTCTCCAAGTCAGGCTTCAGTAATACATGAACGGTGAACGCCCAGATGTTCAAGCTGGATTTAGAAAAGGCAGAGGAACCAGAGATCAAATTTCCAACATTCTCTGGATCATCAAAACATCAAGTGAGTTTCAGAAAAAACATCTATTTCTGCTTTATTGACTACTCTAAACCCTTTGACTGTGTGGATCACAACAAACTGTGGAAAATTCTGAGAGAGATGGGACTATCAGACCACCTGACCTGCCTCTTGAGAAACCTGTATGCAGGTCGGGAAGCAACAGTGACAGCTGGACATGAACAACCGACTAGTTCCTAATAGAGTACATCAAGGCTGTATATTGTGACCCTGCTTATTTAACTTATATGCAGCATACATCATGAGAAACGCTGGACTGTATGAAGCACAAGCTGAAGTCAAGTTTTCCAGGAGAAATATCAATAACCTCAGATATGTAGATGACACCACCCTTATGGCAGAAAGTGAAGAAGAACTAAAGAGCCTCTTGATGAAAGTGAAAGAAGAAAGTGAAAAAGTTGGCTTAAAGCTCATCATTCAGAAAACTAAGATAATGTCATCTGGTCCCATCACTTCACGGCAAATAAATGGGGAAGCAGTGGATGACTTTGTGTTTTTGGTCTCCAAAATCATTATAGATGGTGATTGCAGCCATGAAATTAAAAGACGCTCACTCCTTGGAAGAAAAGTTATGACCAACCTAGACAGCATATTAAAAAGCAAGGACATTACTTTGCCAACAAAGGTCCATCTAGTCAAGGCTATAGTTTTTCCAGTAGTCATGTATGGATGTGAAAGTTGGACTATAAAGAAAGCTTAGTGGCAAAAAAAAATCATGCTTAACTGTGGTGTTGGAGAAGACTCTTGAGAGTCCCTTGGACTGCAAGGAGATCCAACCAGTCCATCTTAAAGGAGATCAGTCCTGGGTATTCATTGGAAGGACTGATGCTGAAGCTGAAACTCCAATACTTTGGCCACCTGATGCAAAGAACTGACTCATTGGAAAGGACTCTGATGCTGGGAGGGATTGGGGGCAAGAGGAGAAGGGGACGACAGAGGATGAGATGGCTGAATGGCATCACTGACTCAATGGAGATGAGTTTGTGTAAACTCTGGGAGTTGCTGATAGACAGGGAGGCCTGGCGTGCTGCGTTTCATAGGGTCACAGAATCAGATACGACTGAGTGACTGAACTGAACTCCCAAGTGACAGTGAACATTTTTTCATGTGTTTAGTAGTCTTCTATATGTCTTTTAAAATATCTTGCACAAGTTAACTTTTTCTTATTGTTGATGTTAATAGTGCTTTTTATATTCTGGTTACAAACCCTTTATCAGAATTTTTCTCCCTGTCCATGGCTTGTCTTTTTTATTCTTTAGACATTGTCTTTTGCTGAGCAAAAATTTTTAAGTTAAATGAAGTCCAAATTATCATATATTCCTTTACAGAATCTTGTGTTTTGGTTTTTGAATAAAAACTGATCAAGCAATCCAAGGTCACATAGATTTTCTCCTGTGTTTTCTAGATATTTTATACTTTGTCATTTTATATTTGGGCCTTGAACTCATTTTGAGTCAATGTTTGTAAAAGTGTAAGAGTATCTGTCTATATTATTTTGTTTTCTCTTTTTTTGCATACAGATGTCCAAATATTCTACTACCATTTGTTAGATCATTATTTTTCCTTGACATGCCTCTGTACTGTCAAAAATCAGTTGATGATTAATGTGTAGGTCATTCTTTGGGCTCTCTATTCTGTCCATTTATCAATGTCTGTTCTTTCACCAATGCCATATTTTCTGATGACACTATCTTTATAGTAATTCTTGAAGTTATATAGTAATGCAAATATTATTTTTGCTTATGGACCAGTTTTCAAATTTCACATCTTAACCAGAAACTAAATCTTTGTTTTTCTTTTATGCACTGAATCCATATTTTAATACAGCCTCTCTGGTGTCAGACACTGGCCTGTATATTGTTTCTCTCACACAACTGAAATCCTTATTATCCCATGTTGAGTGTCTAGAGTATTATATTTGCTGACAGCTTATGTCTAATATTAATACAGTAGTAACTGACCCTGAATTTTGTTAGCATCAGGTTGCACATGCCTATCATAATGTGTCTCTAAGAAATCTTTATTTAATATTCAAATATATTCCTTATTAGAAGAATAATTATTCTACCTCAAAAAAAAAAAGTGCCTTAGGGAAGTTGAAGAGAATTGCTTAAATTGACCTTAATCTGTAAAGTAAAATATTCAGTGGGCCCATTACTGTTAACCCAAATCATGCTGAGATTCAGGTAGCTAGGGAATTAGAATCCATAGGGTAAAAGTTGAATTAGTACTGAAAAAAAATGGCTTGCAGTTGTGTAGCCGGAAATAATTTCACATTCAAAAAAGCATGAATTATTTTAGAGTAAAATTCAGAAAAGATGAAAGCAAGATTCGCTTATGATTAGAGCAACTTCACCTGTATTATTTGCAAAATTATAGATCTGTTTTGTAGCAGAGGAAATAATAAAGATTTATCTTGGCCTTAGGATCTTTATTGTAAAATATTTTTACTTTACCTTTTTTATCTTTATTAATTAATCACTAGATTGTATGAAAAGAATGCAACTCTTACTTTGTCCATTTTGTAATTTTTGGTGATAAGTTATCAGAAAGATAATAACATCAAATGGAGGTAACTCAAGGAAATGAATAAAGGAAATGGATTTCTGCTCTCTTGCAGCTGTAAGCTATAACTGAATCTGTTTCAGGGCCTGTAAAGTAAGAGAGCTGCAGGAGGAATACAGATCATGACTTTCACAAAAGTGACAACCACTGATTGATGCATTCTATAGGGGGGAATTTGTGAGAAAGATGGTATGTGAGTGACATTAAAATCATTTTTCTTGTCAGAAATAAATGGTGCACAGTCTTATTTGCCCTTGACAACGTGTTGTAGACAGTTTTTCATTTGTCATTTATGTTGCTATATATGAGAAAAGTTTCAAAAACTTTGTAATTACCATCCACAACCAAAAAATCTAGAGGAAAAAAAAAAAAAAAAACTGAGGTGGAGACCAGTAATTAATTGTTCCTAGAACCACTACATAAAAGACAGCCTTCATCTCAAGGTTAAACTTCAAACTTAATTTGAATTAAACCTACCAAAACTGGTTTTTCATGCTTTCTTAACTAGAGCTTAGAACACCTCCATGTCACTTAGTGGCATGGATATTGCTGAGATCAAACAGAATTTAGCAAGAGCAAAAATGTGCATCATGCTCATGACCATTTTAGCAGTTTCTTAACAAATATTTGTTCAGTAAATATCAACACAAACCTAATTTGCCATCATATTTTGTATGCATAAAATGATCCATATATGGCAAACTTCAGTAACAGATTTGTTTTTCTGAGCTTCCCTGGTGGATCAGGTGGTAAAGAATCTGCCTGCAGTATAGGAGACCTAGGATCTACCCCTGACTTGGGAAGGTCTCCTGGAGAAGGAAATGGCAACTCACTCCAGTATTCTTGCCCAAGAATTCCATGGACAGAGGAGGCTGTCGGGCTACAGTCCATGAGGTCGCAAAGGGTCAGACACAACCGAGCATCTAACCATTCACTTCACTTTAAATCATTTATTTCCCTTTATGTTTATGGAAAATTAGGTTAAAATGTCATAATTTCTTTAAACAATAGATCCCTACTATAAGTTATTAGGTAGTTTATTTATAACTTAAGTATAAGAAGAATGAGATTTATAACTGATTTATAGTGAAGTATGTGAATAAATACATTGACATTGTATCAGTTGACAAAACGGGAAGAGCAGAATATGTTATCAGTATCATTATAGTAGAATTTGGAAATGCTGTATTGATGCTTTTTGTTTGTTTGTTTAAGTTAGATTTTCTTTTTCTTGCTTTACAGAGTTTTGTTGTTTTCTGTCAAACCTCAACAAGAATCAGCCATAGGTATGCATATACCCCTCCCTTTTGAATCTCTCTCCCATCTTCCTCCCCATCCCACCCTGCTAGGTTGTTACAGAGTCCCTGTTTGAGTTTTCTGAGCCATAGAGCAAATTCTCATTGGTTATCTATTTTACATGTGGTAATGTAAGTTTCCATGTTACTCTTTCCATACATCTCACCCTCTCCTCCTCTCTCCCCATATCTATAAGTCTGTTCTTTATATCTCTTTCTTCATTGCTGCCCTGTAAATATATTCTTTAGTACCATTTTTCTAGATTCCATATATGTGCATTGGAATACGATGTTTATTCTCTCTCTCACTTTACTCATCAGAACTGACTCAAGTGTGTTCCTTTTTATGGTTGAGTGTTATTCCACTGCGTATATGTACCATAACTTCTTTATCCATTCATCTGTTGATGGACATTTAGGTTGCCTCCACTGTTCCTAGCTTGTAACAGGGCTTCCCTTGTGGCTCAGACTGTAAAGCATCTGCTTACAATGTGGGAGACCCAGCTTTGATCCCTAGGTTGGGAAGTTCCCCTGGAGAAGGAAATGGCAACCCACTCCAGTATTCTTGCCTGGAAAATCCCATGGATGGAGGAGCCTGGTAGGCTACATTCCATGGGGTCACAAAGAGTGGGACACAACTGAGCAACTTCACTTCACTTCCGTGTTCTAGCTATTGTAAATAGTGCTGCAATGAACAATGGGATACATGTGTAATTTTGGCTTCCTTAGGGTATATGCCTAGGAATGGGATTTCTGGGTTATATGGTGCTTTTATTCCTAGTTTTTTAAGGAATCTCCATACCGTCTTCCATAGTGGCTGTATCAATTTACATTCCCACCAGCAGTGTGAGAGTGTTCCCTTTTCTACACATGCTCTCCAGCATTTGTTTGTAGACTTTTGATGATGGTCATTCTGATCGGTGTCAGGTGATATCTTATTGTAGATTTGATTTGCATTTTTCTAATAATAAGCAATGTTGAGCATCTTTTCATGTGTTTGTTAGCCATTTGTATGTCTTCTTTGGAGAAATATCTGTTAGGATTTTCCCCCCAGTTTTTGGTTGGGCTGTTTGCTTTTCTGGTATTGAGCTATATGAGTTGATTGTATATTTTGGAAATTAATCATTTGTCAGTTGTTTCATTTTCTATTATTTTCTCCCATTCTAAGGGTTGTCTTTTCACCTTGCTTATAGTTTCCTTTGCTGTGCAAAAGCCTTTAAGTTTAATCAGGGCCCACTTATTTACTTTTGCTTTTATTTCTGTTACTCTAGGATGTGGGTCATAGAGGATCTTGCTTTGATTTATGTCATTGAGTGTTCTACCTATGTTTTCCTCTAAGTTTTATAGTTTCTGGTCATACATTTAGGACTTTAATCCATTTTGATTGTATCTTTGTGTATGGTGTTAGGAAGTGTTCTAATTTAATTCTTTTACATGCAGATATCCAGTTTTCCCAGCACCATTTACTGAAGAGGATGTCTTTGCCCCACTTTATATTCTTGCCTCCTTTGTTAAAAATAAGGTACCCATAGGTGCATGGATTTATTTCTGGGCTTTCTATCTGGTTCCATTGGTCTATATTTCTGTTTTTGTGACAACACCATACTCTTTTGATGATTATAGCTTTGCAGTAAAATCTGAAGTCAAGAAGGTTGATTCTTGCAGCTCCATTCTTCTTTCTCAAGAATGCTTTGGCTATTTTGGGTCTTTGTTCTTCCATATGAATTGTGAAATTTTTGTCCAAGTTCTGTGAAAAATGCCATTGTTCATTTGATAGGGATAACGTTGAATTTGTAGATTACATTTGGCAGTATTGTCATTTTCACAAAATTTATTCTTCCTACCTTGGAACATGGAATATCTCTCCATTTGTTTATGTCATCTTTGATTTCTTTCATTACTGCCTTATAATTTTCTTTGTACAGTTCTTTTGTCTCCTTCAGTTTAGTTCAGCTCAGTCACTCATTCTTGTCTGACTCTTTGTGACCCCGTGAATTGCAGCACACCAGGCCTCCCTGTCCGTCACCAACTCCCGGAGTTCACTCAGACTCGCATCCATCGAGTTAGTGAGGCCATCCAGCCATCTCATCCTCTGTCCTCCCCTGCTCCTCCTGCCCCCAATCCCTCCCAGCATCAGAGTTTTTTCCAATGAGTCAACTCTTCGCATGAGATGGCCAAAGTACTGGAGCTTCAGCTTTAGCATCATTCCTTCCAAAGAAATCCCAGCACTGATCTCCTTCAGAATGGACTGGTTGGAACTCCTTGCAATCCAAGGGACTCTCAAGAGTCTTCTCCAACACCACTGTTCAAAAGCATCAATTCTTTGGCACTCTGCCTTCTTCACAGTTCAACTCTCACATCCATACATGACCACTGGAAAAACCATAGCCTTGACTAGACGGACCTTAGTCGGCAAAGTAATGTCTCTGCTTTTGAATATGCTATCTAGGTTGGTCATAATTTTTCTTCCAAGGAGTAAGTGTCTTTTAATTTCATGGCTGCAGTCACCATCTGCAGTGATTTTGGAGCCCCCAAAAATAAAGTCTGACACTCTTTCCACTGTTTCCCCATCTATTTCCCATGAAGTGATGGGACCAGATGCCATGATTTTCGTTTTCTGAATGTTGAGCTTTAAGCCAACTTTTTCACTCTCCTCTTTCACTTTCATCAAGAGGCTTTTTAGTTTCTCTTCACTTTCTGCCATAAGGGAGGTGTCACCTGCATATCTGAGGTTATTGTTATTTCTCCCGGCAATCTTGATTCCACCTTGTGTTTCTTCCAGTCCAGCGTTTCTCATTATATACTCTGCATATAAGTTAAATAAGCAGGGTGACAATATACAGTCTTGACACACTCCTTTTCCTATTTGGAACCAGTATGTTGTCCATATCCAGTTCTAACTGTTGCTTCCTGACCTGCATACAGATTTGTCTCCTTGGGTAAGTTTATTCCTAGATATTTAATTTTTTTTTTTTTTTTGCAATGGTGAATGTGATTCCTTAATTTCTCTGATTTTTAATTATTAGTATATAGAAATGCAAGTGATTTCTATGCATTGATTTTGTACCCTGCAGCTTTGCTAAATTCACTGATTAGATCTAGTAATTTTCTGATACCGTCTGTAGGGTTTTCTGTGTACAGCATCACGTCATCTGCAAACAGTGAGAGATTTACTTCTTTCCTGACATGGATTCCTTTTATTTCTTTTTCTTCTTGGATTGCTGTGGCTACGACTTCCAAAGCTATGTTGAATAACGGTGGTGAAAGTGTATACCCTTGCCTTGTTCCTGATCTTAGGGAGAATGCTTTTAGTTTTTCACCACTGAGAATAATGTTTGCTGTAGGCTTATCATATACGGCCTTTACTATGTTGAGGGAGGTTCCTTCTATGCCCGTTTTTTGAAGAGTTTTAATCATAAATAAGTGCTGAATTTTGTCAAAGGCTTTTCCTCCATCTATTGAGATATCACATGGTTTTTTCTTTCAATTTGTTAATATGGTGTATCACATTGATTGATTTGCATATATTGAAGAATCTTTGCATCCCTGGAATAAGCCCAACTTGAACATGTTTGTATGAGCTTTTTGACGTGTTGTTGAATTCTGTTTGCTAAAATTTTGTTGAGGATTTTTGCATCTATGTTCATCAGTGATATTGGCCTCTGCAATTTAAAAAAATTTATATATATATATATAAATTTATTTATTTAATTGGAGGCTAATTACTTTACAACATTTTAGTGGTTTTGTCATACCTTGACAGAAGGATAGACATTAGCTCTTCTCTAAATGTTTGATAGAATTCTCCTGTGAAGCCATCTCATCCTGGACTTTTGTTTTTTGGGAGATTTTTGATTACAGCTTCAATTTCAGTGCTTATAATTAGATTGTTCATTATTTCTGTTTCTTCCTGGTTCCAAATTGAACTTTTCTAAGAATCTGTCCATTTCTTCCAGTTTATCCACTTTATTGCCATATAGTTGTTCATAATAGTCTCTTATAATCCTTTGCATTTCTTCATTGTCTGTTGTAACTTCTCCATTGTTGTTGATTTGATTCTTCTCTCTTTTATCCTTGATGAGTCTGACTAAATGTTTGTCAGTTTTATTTATCTTCTCAAAGAATCAGCTTTTAGTTTTATTAATCTATACTATTATTTCTTTCATTTCTTTTTCATTTATTTCTGCTCAGTTCTTTTATGACTTCTTTCCTTCTACTAATTTTGGGTTTTGTTTTTGTTGTTGTTGTTGCTTTTTCCAGTTGGTTTAGGGGTAAAGTTTTTCTTTCTTGAGGTAGGATTGTGTTGCTATAAACTTCCCTCTTAGAACTGCTTTTGCTGCTTCCCATAGGTTTTGAGTCATTGTGTTTTCACTGTCATTTGTTTCTAGAAATTTTTGATTTCCCTTTTGATTTCTTCAGTAACCTGTTGGTTATTTAGAAACGTGTTATTTAATTTCCATGTGTTTGTGTTCCTTACAGGTTTTATTTTTTTTTTCCTTGTAATTGATAGGTAGTCTCATAGCGTTGTGGTCAGAGAAGATACTTGAAATGTTTTCAATTTTCTTAAATTTACTGAGGTTTGATTTATGAACTAAGATGTGGTCTTTCCTGGTGAATGTTCTATGTGCCCTTGAGAAGAAGGTGTATTCTTCTGCATTTGGATGGAATGTCCTGACTATATCAGTGAGATCTATCTCATTTAATGTATCATTTAAGACTTGTGTTTCCTTATTAATTTTGTTTTGATGATCTTTCCATTGGTGTTAGTGTGGTGTTAAAGTCTCCTACTACTATTGCATTACTGTCAATTTCTCCTTTTATGTCTGTTAGTGCTTGTCTTATGTATTGAGGTGCTCCTGTGTTGGGTGCATAGATATTTACAGTTGTTATGTCTTGCTCTTGGATTGATCCCTTGATCATTGTGTAGTGTCCTTCCTTATCTCATGTAATCTTCTTTATTATAAGTTCTATTTTGTCTGATATGAGGATTGCTATCCAGATTTCTTTTGCTTCCCATTTGCATGGAATGTATTTTTCCATCTCCTCACTTTCAGTCTATATGTGTCTTTAGGTCTGAAGTGGGTTTCTTATAGACAGCATATATATGGGTCTTGTTTTTGTGTCCATTCAGCCAGTCTGTGTTTTTTGGTCGGAGTATTTAATCCATTTACATTTAAAGTAATTATTTATATATATGTTCCTATTGCCATTTTCTTAATTGTTTGGGGTTGATTTTGTAGATCTTTTTTCTTCTCTTGTATTTCTTGACTTATAAGTCCCTTTAACATTTGTTGTAATGCTGGTTTGGTGGTACTGAATTCTCTTAACTTTTGCTTGTCTGAAAAGCTTTTTATTTCTCCATCAATTCTGAATGAGATCCATGCCATGTACAGTAATCTTGGTTGTAGGTTTTCCCTTTTTAGTACTTTATATATATCCTACCATTCCCTTCTGCCCTGCAGTTTCTGCTGAAAGATCATCTGTTAAGGGTATGGGATTTCCTTTGTATGTTACTTGTTGCTTCTCCCTTGCTGCTTTTAATATTCTGTATTTGTGTTTAGTCTTTATTAGTTTGATTAGTATGTGTCTTGGCATGTTTCTCCTTGGGTTTACCCTGTATGGGATTCTTCATGCCTCTTGGACTTGATTGACTATTTCCTTTTCTGTGGTGGGGAAATTTTCAACTCTAATCTCTTCAAAAATTTTCTCATACCCATTCTTTTTCTCTTCTTCTTCTGGGACCCCTGTAATTTGAATGTTGGTGTATTTGATATTGTCCCAGACATCTCTGTGACTACCCTCAGTTCTTTTCATTCTTTTTACTTTATTCTGCTCTTCAGAACTTATTTCTACCATTTTTTCTTCCAGCTCATTGATTTGTTCTTCTGCTTCAGATATTCTGTTATTGATTCCATCCAGAGTATTTTCAATTTCAGTAATTGTGTTGTCTCTGTATGTTTATTCTTTAATTTTTCTATGTCTTGTTAATTGATTCTTGCATTTTCTCCATTCTGTTTTCAAGGGTTTTGATCATCTTTACTATCATTGTTCTGACTTATTTTTCAGGTAGTTTGCTTATTTTCTCTTCATTTATTTGGACTTCTGTGTTTCTAGTTTTTTCCTTCATATGTGTAGTAGTTTTCTGCCTTTTCATTATTATTTTTAACTTACTGTGTTTGAGGTCCCCTTTTCCAAGGTTCAAGGTTGAATATTTTCTTTATTTTGGTTTCTGCCCTCCTAAAGTTTGTCCAGTGGTTTGTGTAAACTTCATATAGGGTGAGATTTGTGCTGAGTTTTTGTTTGTTTTTCCTCTGATGAGCAATGCTGAGTGAGGTAGTAGTCCTGTCTGCTGATAATTGGGTTTGTATTTTTCTTTTGTTTGTTGTTTATATGCAGTGTTTTGCACAGGATGCTACTGGATGCTTGAATGATGGCAGGTCTTGTACTCAAGTGATTTCCTTTGTGTGAATTCTCGCTATTTGATACTCTCTAGGGCTAGTTCAGAGAAGACAATGGCACCGCACTCCAGTACTCTTTCCTGGAAAATCCCATGGATGGAGAACCCTAGTGGGCTGCAGTCCATGGGGTCATTAAGAGTCGGACACGACTGAGAGACTTCACTTTAACTTTTCACTTTCATGCATTAAAGAAGGAAATGGCAACCCACTCCAGTGTTCTTGCCTGGAGAATTCCAGGGTTGGAGGAGCCTGGTGGGCTGTTGTTTATGGGGTCGCACAGAGTTGGACATGACTGAAGCGACTTAGCAGCAGCAGCAGTGTTAGTTCTCTGATTGTCTAGGACCTTGGATCTGTGTTCCCACTCCAAAGACTCAGGGCTTGATCTCTGCTCAGGAATGAAGATTCCATAAGTGGTTTGTTATGGCAATAAGTAAGATTAAAACAAATATTCAAAAATGAGAAACCAAAGATGAATCCCAGATAAATGGCATTTACCAAAGCAGGCAAGCAATAATTAAAATAATGGGATATATACATATACACCCACGAGCAAAGTCAAAAAGTAACAAAAATATAGTACAACAGGCTGACCCAGTGAACAAAGGAAATTAAAAATGATATTTACCAGTTAAGAAGAAAACTAAAGCACAAAGTGGAAAAGAAAACTACAGCAAGGAGCCATGTGGGGAATAAAGCAATGAAAACAAAACTAACAAATATGTTGAGAGGAAGGGAAAGAAAAGAAAGAAAGAATAGATATGCAAAGTTAAAGAGAGGTAGATGAAGATTTATATACATTAAAGATTAACTGCAAGGGGAAAAGAACAGTAGAATAGGCAAAGGAATAAATGTAGAAAAATATAATAGGTTTAAAATTAAAAATTAATATTATAAAGAAAAGAAATGGAAGAAGAAAGAAAAAAGGAAAACTCTACAGATCTGCAAAGTCCCAACATAGAGGCAGAGGTTTACAAAAACCATAAAAATTGAGACTGAATATACACATGTACATATACACCCATAAGCAAAATCAAGAGTCCAACATAAATAGAATACAATAGATTGACCCAGTGAACAAAGGAAACCAAAAAGCATGTCTACCAGAACAAAACTAACTAAAGCACAAACTGGAAAACAAAACTAAAGAAAATTTCCAATTGGGGAATAAAGCAATGAAAATAAAAACAAAATATGTTGAGAGGAAAGGAAAGAAAAGAAGAAAGATTATATATGTAAAGTTAAATAGAGGTAGATGAAGAAGATTTATATGCATTAAAGATTAACTGCAAGAGGCAAAGGACAGTGGGAAAAGCAAACAAAAAAAATAAATGTGGGATAAATAATAGGTTTAAAAATTTTAAAAAAGAGAGAAAAAAGAAAACAAAACTCCCCAGAGCTGCAAAATCCCAACCGAGGGGCAGGGGTTTACAACTATAAAAAGTGACTGAGGGAAAAAAAAAAAAAAGACAAAGCTCAAAAGCATAATTAGATTTCATAGTGCCAATAAAATTGACAACTACAACAGAGGAGGAAAAGAAAGGACAAAATCAAAAAGAATCTACAGAACAATTCAAAACATAAGAATAAGGTGTTTCTTGAGTCACTGCTATCAGAGTCCTTTCCTTCGCTGGGAGTCACAGTCCACCTCACCTCCCTAGGATGCCCTCCAACACTGTGCTGATCTCTGGACCTATTGTGGGGGCAGCTCAGAGTCTAACCTGGTCCCCCTCCTGTGTGTTCTTGCCTCTAATGTCCACAGTTTTCAGAACCAGTGTGTTTTCTTTTGTCAGAGCTCTCAATGAATGACCTTTTACATATTCCATAGACACAGAGTCTGGCTAGTTGATCATGTGGATTTAATCTGCAGCTTGTATAGCTGGTGGGAAGGTTTTGGGTCTTCTTCCTTAGCCACACTACCCCTGGGTTTTAATTGTTTTATTTCCACCTCTGCATGTGGGTTGTACACTGAGATTTGGCTTCTGAGGCTGCCCCGGAGGGCTTGGGTTTGTGCCTGTGAGGGCCAGGTGTGCAGGTGATGCAGCTGCTTGGGTTGCAGGGGTTCTGGCAGCACCAAGTACTCAGGGGAGTTGGCAGCTAGGGCAGCAGGAAATATAGTGCTATAGAAGGGCATGGCAAGCAGAATTGGTCAATACACTCCAGTATTCTTGCCTGGAGAATCCCACTCTGTGACAGAGAAGCCTGGCAGGCCACAGTCTACAGGATTGCAAAGAGTCAGACACTGCCAAAGTGACCCTGTGCACATAGATGCAAGATTTTTTTTGCCTGTGGCAGCTCAATCCTAGTCAGAGCTGAGCATGAAAGTGGCACAGCTGCTTGGCTTGCAGGGATGCTGGTAGCATCAAGTGTGCAAGGGACATGGACTGCCTCTCCCACAAGAGTAGCTGGTGATCTCTTGTAGCTACAGCTCCCTCTTGTAGCTGGCGATCAGAACGCCTCTTGGACCAGTCATTCTCCATAGCTCCCTCCCTTCAGGCACTTAAAGGGCTCCCTTACCTGAGGTCTTTCTCTGTTGTTTTGAGCATCAGGCACATAGAGGGGGTCCCCTGACTGGTGTCCTACTCTGTAGATTGGCACATCAAGCACTTACGGGGTACCTTAGGTGAGGTCCTACTCTGCAGTTTGGCACATCAGTCACTGAAGGGGGCACCCAGGGTGGGGTCCTACTCAGTAGTTCAGTGTGTCAGGCATTTGATGGGCCAGCCTCTCTGTTCAGCTGCCAATGCTGGTGAGTGGAGTGAGAGAGGCTCTGGTGATAGCTCCACCCACTATGCGTGACTCAGCGGTATCACTTTGCTTCCATGGCTGCCCAGCTTTCCTCCACAGGCATTTCCCACAACAGTCTCCTCCCTCACATCCCCTTGATTTGTCTCTCCACAGTCAACAGCAGCCTTCACCCTGGGATTGCTCCACAATCCCTAAATGACACCTCCCAGCAGCTGCACCTTCCAAGGAATCTACCTCTCTGTCTGGGGTATGTATGGCTGCAGCAAGGACTACCTGATTCTCATCCCATTTGGGCTGCCACAGATCAGCTGTTTCACTCTCAGCCTTAATTGTTTCTCCTCTGACTCAGACAATTGCCCCGATGTGGGGAACAGACCCCTGATTCAGTTCCTCCACCTGCCGAGGGCGGGTCCAGTCCTACTAGCATTCCTAGTTTCCCCCCTGGTTCCTTCATCCTACCGAGTTTTGCTTGGGTCTATATATTCTTTTCTACTGGTCAGATTCTCCTGTCTGCTCTCAGCTGGTGTTTTGCATGCACTTCTGTGTCTGAAGGTCTATTCTTGATGTATTTGTGGAGAGAGATGGACTCCATGCTCACCCACTCCTCCATCTTGTTCTTCCCATGGAGGCTTTTCTTTATTCCATTAAATCTTCAATCATATTGCTTGCTGTATTTTTAAAGCCTATGTTTAATATGTCTTATCAGTTATAAAAATGACTTAAATGTAAAAAAAAAAAAAACCCTCCTTAATTGAATTATTTAAAACTGCTTGAATTGGTTAAACCTCAAGAGACTTTGTAATTTCATACATAAGCTTTATCATATTATGTTTTGCTTAATGGAGCTAAGTATTTGGTGATTTCAGTCAATTATCATTGCTAATTGTAAACATTGATTTAAAGTGACTTGCTTTTGATCTTTTGAAGTAGTTTTCTTTCAACACATCTTGCTTCCTCAAATGCTATTGAATTTCAGCATGTAAATGTTGAATTTAATTACTTGAATTATCCAAATTTAAATTATTAAAAATCTGGTATGTTAGAGGTATACAGATATAATTAATTTTTCCATGTGAGATAAGAAATAATACTGAAAAGATGAGACAGTGTTCATATATAGAGTTCTTAATGTACTTGTTTAACAAAGTCAGAATCAGTGTTCACTTATCTCTTGGGTGAAGTTATGTTTTGAAAAGGCATGTACTTCATTTAAAAGAGTATTTTGGCTAAAATGGTCATATAAATAATAATGTTAAGTTATAAAATACACAAATGTTATATTGTATAGATAATGGAAAATACTAATTATGTGTATTAATATATAGTATCTAAATTATAATGGGGTTTACTATCAATTTTTTTAAATTTCTTATCACAAAATCAGTATAACATTTGAAAAGATACCTTACCCACTATGTGGCAGTCCTCTTTAAAGGACTGTTGTTTAGTAGCTAAGTCGTGTGCAACTCTTTGCAACCCTATGAACTATAGCCTGCCAGGCTCCATTGTCCATGATGATTCTCCAGGCAAGACTACTAGAATGGGTTGCCATGCCCTCCTCCAGGGCATCTTCCCAACTCAGGGATTGAACCCAGGTCTACCTCATTGCAGGTGGATTCTTTATCAGCTGCACTGATACTCATATGCTAATCCTTCCTTTCCTTTCTTGCCTCCATGAAAATTTCATTGATGAAATGAAGTTCCTTGAAGTTGCATAGTATAATTAATACATTATAATTAATAGCATAATTCACTGTTGTATCACAAAGACAAAGATTAACCTTAACATATTAGCCTTATTTGGCTTCAGGAAAGCCCTATGAATGTTTATATAGAAACATATATAGCTTGCACTATTTCCAGAGACTAGAAGCCTTGTTAATACCCCTATACCTAATGGTGGTTAGAAAACAGCAGTTATTGCTTAACTCTCTTTATCTTTTAAAATACACAAACCAATAAATATAAGCAAATAACTTGTAATATTTAGTTCATGTTTTAAAGAACAACAACAAAAAAGAAAAATCTTCCATTTCCCAGGGAGAGTGATTGGGTTTAAATAAAAGATCTAGGGACTTTCCCCAGATAGATGTCCTAATTTCATGGACCACTGACTGCTATGTACATCCCCATTTGACCACTTCCCATATGTGTCTATTGCATTCTTCCTGTGCCTTAGGTATGTGAGACCCAGATACCTTGTTTCTTCCCAAGTATTCAAATGAAGACTAAGTGTAACAAAGGAAAGGACTTAAGGAGCCCTTCTGTGCCTGCATCTAATTTAGTTTTCAAATTCCTGGATAACAAACTTGATCCGCTTGCTCTATTGGTATGAGACCTTGTTTGCATTGAAAGAAATAGTACTTATTTCATATGAGAGGAAAGAAGAATTGCTATAGAAAGGAAAAAAAAATGTACCTATTAAAAAACTTAGCCACACATATTCGGGTACAGCTCTTATTAAGAGATGATGTCTGTATCCCCTACCCTCGCCACAAACTACTCCACCTTGAAACTAAAAAGCTTGTAACTGCTTTGACAATGAAAATTATATGATGTAACTTCCAATGCTGGATCATAAAAGGTCACAAAGCATCTGTAGCCTAGAAAACTGTCTTAGAGACTATAGCCACTGCTCAGTGACAATGCCAATATCCACATGGAGAGACCACCTATAGGCATTCTGATAGAGCCCAGCTGAAACTAGCGTTTGTTTCATAAATGTTATTAGACGCTGGACAATACATTCCCTATTGCTGAGCTGTAGACTTTTCTGACACACTTGCTGACCACCTTTCTTTGAAAGTTTCTTGAAAACTGTGTAGGCAAGTATGAATGAGCTTTTTCCCAAGGGCAAGTTTAGCCTTCAGTCAGTTCAGTTCAGTCGCTCAGTCATGTCCAACTCCTTGCGACCCCATGAACCGCAGCACACCAGGCCTCCCTGTCCTTCACCAACTCCCGGGGTTTGCCCAAACTCATGTTGATTAAGTCAGTGATGCCATCCAACCATCTTATCCTCTGTCATCCCCTTCTCCTCCTGCCATCAATCTTTCCCAACAACAAGGTCTTTTCAAATGAGTCAGCTTTTCATATCAGGTGGTGAAAGCATTGGAATTTCAGCTTCAACATCAGTCCTTCCAGTGAACACCCAGGGCTGATTTCATTTAGGATGTACTGATTGGATCTCCTTACAATCCAAGAGACTCTCAAGAGTCTTCTCCAACACCACAGTTCAAAAGCATCAATTCTTCTGTGCTGAACTTCCTTTATAGTCCAACTCTCACATCCATACCAGAGAAGGCAATGGCACCCCACTCCAGTACTCATTTGCCTGGAAAATCCCATGGATGGAGGAGCCTGGTAGGCTTCAGACCATGGGATTGCTAAGAGTTGGACACGATTGAGCAAATTCAGTTTCACTTTTCACTTTCGTGCATTGGAGAAGGAAATGACAATCCACTCCAGCGTTCTTACCTGGAGAATCCCAGGGATGGGGGAGCCTGGTGGGCTGCTGTCTATGGAGTTGCACAGTCAGACATGACTGAAGCGACTTAGCAGGATCAGCACATCCATACATTAACACTGGAAATACCATAACCTTGACTAGACAGATGTTTGTTACCAAAGTAATATCTGCTTTTTAATATTCTGTCTAGGTTGATCATAACTTTCCTTCCAAGGAGTAAGCCTCTTTTAATTTCATGACTAAAATCACCATCTGCACTGATTTTGGAGCCCCCCAAAATAAAGTCTGACACTGTTTCCACTGCTTCTCCATCTATTTGCCATGAAGTGATGAGACCGGATGCCATGACCTTAGTTTTCTGAATGTTGAGCTTTAAGTCAACTTTTTCACTCTCCTCTTTCACTTTCATCAAGGGCCTCTTTAGTTCTTCTTCACTTTCTGCCATAAGGGTGGTGTCATCTACCTATCTGAGGTTATTGATATTTCTCCTGGCAATCTTGATTTCAGCTTGTGCTTCCCCCAGCCCAGTGTTTCTCATGATGTACTCTGCAAAAAAGTTAAATAAGCAGGCTTACAATATACAGCCTTGACATACTCCTTTTCCTGTTTGGAACCAGTCTGTTGTTCCATGTCCAGTTCTAAGTGTTGCTTCCTAACCTGCATACAGATCTCTCAAGAGGCAGGTCAGGTGGTCTGATATTCCCATCTCTTTCAGAATTTTCCACAGTTTATTGTGATCCACAGATGTTTACGCTGTTTTAGAAAAGGCAGAGGAACACGAGATCAAATTGCCAACATTTGCTGGATCATTGAAAAAGCAAGAGAGTTCCAGAAAAACATCTGTTTCTGCTTTATTGACTGTGCCAAAGCCTTTGATTGTGTGAATGTCAAGGCTGTATATTGTCACCCTGCTTATTTAACTTTTTGGCAGAGTACACCAGGAGAAACTCTGGGCTGGAAGAAATACAAGCTGGAATCAAGACTGCCAGGAGAAATATCAGTAACCTCAGATATGCAGATGACACCACCCTTATGGCAGAAAGCAAAGAAGAACTAAAGAGCCTCTTGCTGAAAGTGAAAGAGGAGAGTGAAAAAGTTGGCTTAAAGCTCAACATTCAGAACACCAAGATCATGGCATCCAGTCCCATCACTTCATGGCAAATAGATGGAAAAGCAATGGAAACAGTGGCTGATTTTATTTTGGGCTCCAAAATCAGTGCAGATGGTGATTGTAGCCATGAAATTAAAAGACTCTTTCTCCTTGGAAGGAAAGTTATGACGAACCTAGACAGCATATTAAAAAGCAGAGATATTACTTCGTCAACAAAGATCCATCTACTTAAGGCTATAGTTTTTCCAGTAGTCATGTATGGATGTAAGAGTTGAACTATAAAGAAAGCTGAGCGCTGAAGAATTAATGCTTTTAAACTGTTGTGTTGGAGAAGACTCTTGAGAGTCCCTTAGACTGCAAGGAGAGATCCAATCAGTCCATCTTAAAGGAAATCAGTCTTGAGCATTCATTGGTTGGACTGATGTTGAAGCTGAAACTCTAATACTTTGGCCACCTGATGCAAAGAGCTAATTCATTTGAACAGACCCTGATGCTGGGAAAGATTGAGCGCAGCAGGAGAAGGGGATGACAGAGGATGAGATGGTTGGATGGCATCACCGGACATGGGTTTGGGTAAATTCTGGGAGTTGGTGATGGACAGGGAAGCCTGGAGTGCTGCAGTTCTTGGGTTCGCAAAGAGTTGGACACAACTGAGTGACTGAAGTAGACTGAACTGATACATAGTGAGTTGATAAATACAACCAAGCTAACAACTCGATGAGCATGAGTTTGAGTAAGCTCTGGGAGTTGGTGATGGACAGGGAAGCCTATCATGCTGTGATCCATGGGGTCACAAAGAGTCGGACATGACTGAGCAACTGAACTGATCTGAAAACAGTCAGAGGCTTTGACATAGTCAATAAAGCAGAAATAGATGTTTTTCTGGAACTCTCTTACTTTTTTCGATGATCCAGTGAATGTTAGCTATTTGATCTCTGGTTCCTCTATCTTTTCTAAAACCAGCTTGAACATCTTGAAGTTACAGTTCAGGTATTGCTGAAGCCTGGCTTGGAGAATTTTGAGCATTACTTTTGACTATGACTTTCCTTGGCCCTCTACCAAGTAGAGTCTCAAAAGTGTTCCAAGGGCATTCTGACTTTTCCAAACTTCAAAGTCTCCTGGTCCTGTTTGAATTCTTGGAAATTTTGTATTTACATTTCTTCTATTGTTTCTTGCTTGGCCTCTTGCATGTATTCTAACCTTATACATATGACTATATACATATAATATATGTATAATATGTAATAATGTAATAATATGTATAATATAATAATGTAATAATATATATAGTATATAATATGTATAATGTATATACATATAATATTAGAAGAATAGTCTAGGGAATGTGTATGCAAGTTTCAAAAGTGCTCTAATAACCTAACTTTGTCTTCAAATTGCTCTACCCAGAGAACTTCAATGGCCTAACTCCTATCTCTTCTCAGTTCCGAGGGCTCCAAGCTCCCCCTCTACCCTTCATCTCCTAGTCTCTGCACAGGGAACTGGAAAATGTGTCCAGGTAGAAAACCAGGCAAATTTTGAGGCTTTCTTCATTTCTCTCCCTCCTTTCTGTTCTCCAATAACTACAAATAATAATTTAAAGTTTATTGTATATAATTTGCCTAGTTTTTCAGTTATTTACAACAGTAGTGGAAGTTCAATCATTGTTACTCATTCATGACCAGAGAAGAAATCTCCACTTGAGTTTAATCCTTATCTGTACTACAGGCATAGGGCTGTGCATAAAATTGGAGTACCCTCCATACATTAAATGATGTAATAATCATAGTGGTATCCACATTTTAAAAATATTGTTATATACATTTTATTCTTTGTCAAATAGTGCCAATAAAACTCCTGAAATCAAACTGCATGATATATAGTATTATTATAACACTCTTACAGATTCTAATAACTTAGAAATTTGACATTTTTATGATAATGTTAATAGGAAATATGAAACTAAAATTTAAATACTTACACTATTAATATAAATTTTAAAGTAATAATTTAGACTACTGAATATAATTTGATGACTGAAGAAGTTTCTCTACTTCACAAATAAGGTGGGGGATGGTGAAGATGTTGTTGGTTTAAGAGATAATTTTAAGCTAACTGAAAATGGCCTTTTTCTCTTTTTCTTTTGTTAATAAAATACCATTCACAACTATGCATAAATATTTATTCTGTTCACTTTGATATGTTCCTTTTTTTTGAGCTAAAATCTATCATATTTGCATAGGAAGAGTTGGAAGACCAGTCAAAAATGTCAAACAAACATAATCAGAAATCTTAGTGCAGGAATTGCACAACTATTTTTATATTTAGTATTTCACAAAACCATTAGGGGCTTCCCTGGTGGCTCAGAGGGTAAAGCGTCTGCCTGCAATGCATTAGTCATATTGCCTATGCCTATGAGAAAACTGATGAATTCCATATTTTAAATTATGCTTATTTTCAAAACATTTTAAAAATTTTGTAAAGTAAATTTGCACTTTCTTGAATAAACTCAACAATTCTCACTAGACACTGCTCTGTTCTTTGACTATCTTCTCCCTGGTCATTGCCTTCAAACTTGATTTTTTTTTTTTTTTTTCTCTTCTTGATGCCCTCATTTTGACTTCAAATCTTAACTCTATCAGTAATGATTATGATCTCACGCAACACAGAGGAACTAGAAAACTACTCTGCCTACAAAGACAAATTTGAAGACTGACATGAACTTTGAATTGATGGAGATATTAAGGTTTACAAAAGAAGCTTTTTCTGATCTGCGGATTTCAGCAAAATTATATGCAAAAACTAATAATGAAAAGTGAATTTCTTGCCTGCTAGAAAGAGGAAATTCATTTGTGGGGTTTGCAGCCAAAAGACCTTTCCATGAACTGATAGCTTTCTAACTCGCCATCTTTTCCCCATTGCCACAAATATTATTATTGCTAATCACGAAACTATTTTTGAGTGTGCTCTATTGCCCTAGCAAAATATTTCCAGGTGCGACGGAATTACAAGCTGTGTGAACTTGGACACACCACTTAACCTCTGTGCCTGTTTCTCATCTGCGAATATATATATATATATATAAACAGCACCTGGTGAATACTAAGCACTATTAGAGGACTTCTATAACTATTATACTGGTTTTTACATTATCACTGCTGATGAAGAACAAGCAGAATTCTGTCCGGCTTTCTTACGGTCACTAATGAAGATGCTATGGACAGATCATTTCAGAGCATCTCCGCGGCGGCCGCGGATTTCAGGAGGCGCTGATCAACGCATAAAAATCAAGGCTTGCAACCCCAGGCCTGGCGCCGGGTAGGGGCGCGGTGCTCGATTTCCTTCCCTGCCTCCGCCGGCCCTAGTGCGCATGCTCAGTCCTGCTCGGCCAGCTGCCGTGATTGATTTTTTTCTGGGCGGCCGTGGCGACCCGGGACCGGCTCCGGGATGGGGAGTGAAGCCCCCGTAGCCGCCGCAGCCGCTGCTGCGGCGCCGTGAGGAGCAGCCACGGGGAGGCAGCTGCCGCTCGTCGGTGAGTAGTCGAACCGCCACCATGACGTTTCGTAAGAAGGGCTCCAAGAACCCCCCACTCCTGAGCCTGGAATTCATCCTGCAGAATCATGCGGACTTTGTCGCCTGTGTGGGGATGTTCTTCGTGCTGGGGCTCATGTTCGAGGGGACAGCAGAAGTGTCAATCGTTTTTATTACGCTCCAGCACGGGGTTACCTTCCCTGCAGTAGAAGCAGAAGCAGAAGCAGAAACAGAAGTAGAACGAGCCACAGCACCCAAGTTCCTTTATCATTATGGTGCCAAAGACTTGGCCACCGTGTTCTTCTACACGCTGGTGGCAATCATCATTCACGCCACCATTCAGGAATATGTGTTGGATAGAATTAACAGGCGAATGCAGTTCCCCAAACAGAGGCAAGGCAAATTTTATGAATCTGGTCAGTTTAGCGTATTCTTCCTTGTCTCCTGTATCTGGGGCACATTCATTCTAGTCTCTGAAAACTGCCTGTCAGACCTGACTGTCTTATGGAAGGCTCATACCCATAACATGATGACATTTCAGATGAAGTTTTTCTACATCTCCCAGTTGGCTTACTGGTTTCACGCCTTTCCCGAACTATTATTCCAGAGAAGCAGACCTCAAGAACTCTCCCAGCAAGCTGTATATGTTGGTCTTCACCTCTTTCACATTGCGGGAGCTTATCTCTTGTACTTGAATCACCTGGGACTTCTTCTTTTGATGATGCATTATTTTGTGGAATTCCTTTCCCACTCTTGCGACCTGTTTTATTTTAGCGACGAGAAGTTCCAGAAGGAGTTTTCTCTATGGGCCATTGTGTTTATTTTGGGTCGACTTGTGACTTTAATTGTTTCTTTAATAACTGCTGGTTTTCAGCTGGCTGGAGGGCAGAATGGGAATTCGGATGACTCTGCTGAAGATGTGAACGTGCTGGCAGCTAAAATTGCTGTTCTGTCATCCAGTTGCTCTATCCAAGCATACGTAACATGGAATTTATTTAATGTCCAGCTTCAGAGGTGGATGGAAGAAGATGCTCCTCTTCAGGCCCCAAGTGTGAAGAAGAAACGGATTAAGGGCAGATTTTGTAGAAAAGGAATGGAAAACGGTGTGGCAACTTCAAATAGACTGCTAGATTCTCCCCAGATGAGGAAAGAAAAGTCTTCATAATGAATTGCAAGTAAATTGACTAATGTCTCCAAAGAAGTCTGCTCTTTACTATAACATACATTTCTTTGCTAAGAGAAGAAAATGGCAACCAGTATTCTTGCCAGGATAAACCTATGGACAGAGGGGCCTGGTGGGCTGCAGTCAATAGGGTCACAAAAGAGTCGGACACCATTGAGCAACTGAGCTCGCGGGTACACACACACACACACGCCTGTCTTCGCTAGAGAATTTTCTGTTCTTGAAAATATATTGTCTTTGATTTTTGCTACTGTACTCTGTAAGGTATTTTTTGAAGGCATTTGAGGGGAGAGTGAGTATTATGAGTGCAAAAAATTTAGACTAAGCAATTCATCATCAAAATAGTTTAAATATTTCTATGCTGTTTTATTTTATTATTATTTTTTTTTTACCTTTGAACATTTTCCTAATGATTTGTAGAGATAACTCCAAAATTCCATGTGTCAGTGACACAGTTCTTACTCCTGCCAATCTTTTGTAATGTTAACAAGATGGTCTTTTATAGCAATGACATATTTTTAATGTTCTCTTCCAGGATAAAATAGAAATACTATAAATCTGGAATTCGAGTTCATTAATTTTTCTGTATTCCCTTAGTCTTAGAATTGTTTTTTAATTTACAGCTGGAGAAAGATTTGTAAAATCACCAAAATAATGATGTGTTTTATAGGTAATGGTTGTTACATCCCACTAAAAACCCCAAGATACTAATGGTTAACATGTGGAAATTTATTGCTACATATTGAATCAAATCTTGAATTAATATAAAATTATCACTAGGAAGTAAAATCATGCTTGTTCATTTTAAACACTTATAAACTGGAAATCAGAAAATTAAAGATGGTTTAAAGAAAATCAGTCTTAAATAGCTTTTTTTGATACATGTATTAAAAATTATTCTTAATGAGGTTTTTAATAAGTTTGATAACCATAGCATCTTAAAAGAATATTGTTTAACCTGTAAATCATTTTGAAAAGTAATGCTTATTTGATTTATATCTCTAAAAAGAATGTTATCTGATTACATGTTGAAAACATTGAATATACTAACCTGAAATGTGAATATTATATTCTTGTGAAAGTTTTTTCAAAATAATATAAATATAGCTTTGATGCCATCTTTAATTGGGAAATATTTATCTGTATGAGACATATTTTGGAGACATAAAGATCTATATGCATTTTATATATATATATACACATACACACACACATATATGTGTGTGTGTGTGTATATATATATATATATATATATATATACATATATATATGTACTATCTTTAGAGAAGCCAGTAGAAACAATGGACTGCAGTGGGTATTTACTATATTTATTTTTTTATTCTCAACCTTTAGTTTGATTTTATTTCTATAATGTGAGTGCTTATATTTTTTTTCAGTAGACAGTGCTTTAAAAATATGCTAGGATAAGGTTATATACTTCCTGTTGCTTTCTGTTTTTCCCCTGCTATGTCTCCCATCTCTCTACTTTTGATGACTTTCCCTTGGCTTGTTGTAAGGAATCCAACCTTCCTGATCATGGGGGTCCTTGCAAATTAAACTTGGTACATGAGTATTGTGGACCAAAGGGAGGGCCCACTTTTAGCAAAATATTATTTTATGTTCTTTCTGCTTTGAGAAGTACATAACAAAGCAAGATTGTTTGTATTTTGTCTGTCGAATCCATCATCCTGCTGCTTTTCTTTGTTTTTCTCAGTTGCTTCATACTGTAGTTTTGGTAGCACATGCTCCAGTTCCAAGGAGAAGGCAATGGCACCCCACTCCAAAACTCTTGCCTGGAAAATCCCATGGATGGTAGAGCTTGGTAGGCCGCAGTCCATGGGGTCGTTGAGGGTCAGACACAACTAAGTGACTTCACTTTCACTTTTCACTTTCATGCATTGGAGAAGGAAATGGCAACCCACTCCAGTGTTCTTGCCTGAATAATCCCAGGGATAGGGGAGCCTGGTGGGCTGCCATCTATGGGGTTGCACAGAGTCAGACAGGACTGAAGTGACTTAGCAGCAGCAGCAGCCCTAGTTCCGAAGTACAAGAAACTCCACTTTAACCAACCACCATGCAGTTAGTTGTAAAACAAAGATTTCCAACTTCTCTTAAGAAAGACTGTTCTTTCTCACTTCCCTCATTTTTAAAGAATTCTCTCCTGTTACTTACAACCTCATTCCTGGAAACAAATTTTTTATCCATTTTATATGTAATTTATTTTCCAGTAAGTGTAGGCCTGACTCAGTCTAGAAAATGACAGCAAGAAATGTGTTTCCTTATGTGACTGGCAATGCCAAGAGTTAAACTGGGATTGATATTAAATATGATTAGGGCCCAGAACAATTTACCCAGGATTCTGGGCTTCTGTATCCATTTGGCAGCAAAGGACTATAGATGTTCTAGGGTTCATATCTACATACCACATACATGATAGAGAGGAAGAGAGCAAATCTGATTTCTGGAATTCACGTGTCACTGAGAGTTATCTTTACTGAACTTATTTGATATAGTGTTGTAGTGGACTGATTGGCGAAGTCAGGTTATATGCTTCACCTGTGGAAAAAGACAAAGCTTTCTTGTAAAATGTGGTCTACAAGAAGTAGCAAGGTTGAGAAAAAAAGGGGAAGGATGCTGGGTACATCTCAACTATTCACAGGAATTCAATACAGAAAAGAAATGTATGTGAAGTAAATTATGAAAGTCACCCTATAAATGAAATTCAGCACAATACAAATTGCTAAGTTCCTTTTAAAAATTCTTAAATACATGCCATTCTTAAAAAACATGTCATGATCTCAGTGTGACAATTTGATTTTTATCAAAATAGATCACATGGAAGCAAAAATTTCCATTTTAATTATTCAAGGTGTTATTAAATCAAGCATTAGTTACCCCTATGAAAATTTACATAATTAATATTTAATCACCAAGTGTTGAAAAAGTCATAAAGATGTCTGATCGTTGACTTTGAAGATATCACTCTGCTTAATAAATCAGTTTTAGTGCTTGCCAAGCTTTATTCTTTAGGTATATCTATAGGCATTGATTTTCTAGGATGGATGTAGAGTGAATTTTCCTTAAAAAGTTATTCTTCCAGCATTTATTTATAAGTGTATCTCATTTTTAAAATAAGTAGAATTATGTTACCCAACCTACCTGTCTCAAAGAAATGAGCATGTTATATTCCTAGTGATCAGTATAATTCTACATTTCATTTATGTAAGAAAGCAACAACCTGTAGATACTTCTTTATTTATATCTATTCAGTATTTAATTATTAGTAGAGGAAATATGTACTGCCAATAGTGTGTTAACTTGGAATAGATTCTCAAGAATATTAATTGTAAGGTTAATATTTTAAAGCTTTTTGAAGACATAAAATATGCTGATATCTTTTTAATCCAGAAAAACCTGGGCAAAGTTTTAAGTTCTCACTCAACTAAATGGAATAATTTATATAGTATAATAAAATACATTACCGATGATTTACATAGGAAATGATGTATTGGAGCAGTTCCTGAGATGAAATTCTTGCGGGGGAAGTATCCTTGAGAATGTGGCATGTGGAATGGGCTAGAACTTGTGTATTTGAGTTATGGCAAAGAATACATTCCTGTTGCAAGTCATAGACAATTCACTTGCCTGGCTGAAGTGGGTATATAGTGTGGGTGAGCAAAAGGAAGTAATTGAGGTTTAATAACAGATCAGATTACCAGAGAATTCACAAATACTTCTTGAATTTCTCTGGAAATAGAGGATTTTTTCAACTGCTGTGTTTGAATAAAATGTGTATCCTGTGAGACACTTTTGTACAAAATAAGACAGTGATTAATAATACATACTAAATAAGACAGTAGTATCTGCCAAGTTCCCTCAATTATGTAGGAAGATTATCACAAATCCATCATAAAAAACCCCCTACATTTGTAAATGTAGAACTGTTCTCATGATTATACAGTCATGTGATTATCTAAATTTTGGCCTCTAGATCCTTATAAGCAAATCCTCTGTAGGTCTTGCACCACCTCTGGCACTTCTAAGTATTTCAATAAATATGGAATAAGTCAAATATTAAGAAAGCTGTCTCTCAGATAATTCATGTTCTTTGGCCCTTTGTGTTTGGGGCTACTATATTGTGTCAACTGATCTTTTTTCATTTTTCAATTTCAAAAATACATTGATATATAAACTGACTATTTCAGAGGACACTTACAAAACTTAAAAAATGACAGTGGGATGTGATATGTGGTTTGCTTAATTTTGATGTGAACAGAGCTTAACAGTAATGATATGGACATCTTCTATCTGTCATAAAAGTTATTAGAGTTGCTGTTAAGGACTATGGCTCTTCAATAATTCAGACAAAATACCTGTTTTAAATAAAGGGGAAAGTGAATTCCCTGAATTAAAAGTAAAAAAATACTCAATTTCAATATCAACAGCGCTATTCTTCAAATCAAGTAATGTCAGTGCGTAGAATCTCATGGCCTGATGAAAATTTGAGAAAAGAGAACATTTCCTTGTGCCCTAAGGCATGGGATTTTACCTAAGCCATTACAGACTATAAAGTACTTACATCTCAAGATAGATTTAATATTTCTTCCTCTTGCTGCTTAATTAATTTTGAAAAGCTGGCCCTCAAATACAGAATTGCCAAAATATGTATTTTTAAATTTTAATACATTAAAAAATATGTTCCCAGTTGTATTGTTATAAATTCAGCAATGGAAGGTAGTAATATGATTATAAATGATGTTTAACCAAAGTCAGTGTTAAGCCTTTACTCTGGCCCTTAGATCTGTGTGAACTTTATAAGACCCTTAAACATTTTGTCTTGGATTGCGTGTCACCAAATGGCAAAGATATTTATATATTTTAAAAAGCTACTATAAAGGTTATAGATGCATTCACATACAAAGTTATAGATAGTTTGTATGTGTGTATGTATATGTATGGTTTCCTTGGTGGCTCAATATTAAAGAACCCATTTGCCAAGGCAAGAGACATAGCTTTCGATCTCTGGGTGGGAAAGATCCCCTGGAGAAGGAAATGGCAACCCACTTTAGTATTCTTGCCCAGGAAATCCCATGGATAGAGGAGCCTGGTGAGCTATAGTCCATGGGGTCACAAAAAGAGTTGGAAGTGACTTAGCGACTAAACAACAACATGTGTATGTATAGAGCTATTGTTAACAGATGTAGCTTAACAAGGTGATATTTGTTCGTGTATTGCCTCTATATACTTTCACATTGTACAAATGTATACAATCTCGTTTGAAAGTGAAAGTTACTCAGTTGTGTCCGACTCTTTGTAACCCGATGGACTTAGCCCGCCAGGCTCCTCTGTCTTTTCCAGGGGAGCCTCCCACCCCGGGGATCAAACCTGGGTCTCCTGCATTGCAGCCAGATTCTTTACCATCTGAAACACGAGGGAAGACCCACAATCTCATTTAATACATACATATATGTGTTAATGCATATACATATGTGTATATATGCATACACATAGATTGCTGTCATGCATTTGCATAGTTTTCAATAAACTACTTTTTTTTTTTTTTTTGGAGAAGGAAATAGCAACCCACTCCAGTACTATTGCTTGGAAAATCCCATGGACGGAGGAGCCTGGTAGGCTACAGTCCACAGGGTCAAAAGAGTCGGACACAACTGAGAAACTTCACTTCAAACTATTTTTTAGAACAGTTTTGGGGTTTAAGCCAAACTAAGCAGAAAGCATAAAGTTCCCATATATCCCCAGACCTATACCACAGTCCCACCCTAATACACACACATATATCCTTCCCTATTATCAGCATCCTACATCACTGTGGTATGTTTGTTAACAATCAGTGAATCTACAGTAATACATCACAGTTACCGAAAGTCCATAGTTTACAATCAACCTCACTCTTGGTGTTGTACCTTTTATCAGTTTCGACAACCATAAAAAATGACATATGTCTACCCTAATCAAAGAAAATAACTTCATTTTGTAATAATCCTCTGTGTGCCACCAATCATACAGCCCTCCTCTGTGCATTTTTATGTGCTATACAGATGTATAGCACTGAGTTTACCATCATGTCTAGGTAGGAAGAAATAAAAGATTTAAGTATAGTCATAGATCCATCTCTATATCTAATGATATTTAATAAGGAATTCTTTTCCCATATGTATGAATTATTGTTGACTAATAGCATACATTGCAAATATATATCACTAAAATGTATAGAAATTGTCTTCTGAGTAAACACACACTTACGTTAAAGAGTTAACTAAATGCATAGTAACTATAGACTATTTTTTTAAAATGATAGAAAAAACAAATGGTATTATATGAAATATCCTGTTATATATTCTGAATATAGGTCCTTTACTTTAAACATTTGAAATGATTTGTTCAGTTGCTAAATCCTATCTGACACTTTGTGACCCAATGAACTACAGCACTCCAGGCTTCCCTGTTCTTCACCATCTCCCAGAGCTTGCTCAAAGTCATGTCCATTGAATCAGTAATGTCATCCAATCACTTCATCCTCTGTCACCCCCTTCTCCTCATACCCTCAGTCTTTCCCAGCATCATGGTCTTTTCCAGTGAGTCAGCTCTCTGAGTCAGGTGGCGTAAGTACTGGAGCTTCACCATCAGTCCTTCCAATGAATATTCAGGGTTGATTTCCTTTAAGATTAACTGGTTTGATCTCCTTGCAGTCCAAGGGACTCTCAAGAGTCTTCTCCAACACCACTATTTGAAAGCATCGGTTCTTCTGTGCTCAGCCTTCTTTATGGTGCAATTCTCACATCTGTATATGACTGCTGGAAACAGCTTTGACTATACAGATCTTTAGCACAGTGATGTCTGCTTTTTAATATGCTGTCGATGTTTGACATAACTTTACTATCTAGGAGCAAGTGTCTCTTAATTTCATGGCTGCAATCACCATCTTCAGTGGTTTTGGAGCCCAAGAATATAAAATCTCCCCTTATTTCCATTTTTTTCCCATCTATTTGCCATGAAGTGATGGGACTGGATGCCGTGAACTTAGTTTTCTAAATGTTGAGTTTTAAGCCAGCTTTATCACTCTCCTCTTTTATCTTCATCAAGAGCCTTTTTAGTTCTTCTTTGCTTTCTGCCATAAGGGTGGTATCATCTGCATATCTGAGGTTATTGATATTTCTCCTGGCAATCTTGATTCCAGCTTGTGCTTCATCCAGCCCAGCTTTTTGCATGTGTACTCTGCATAGAAGTTAAATAAGCATGGCAACTGTATACAGCCTTGATGGACTGCTTTTCCAATTTTGAACCAGTCTGTTGTTCCATATCCAGTTCTAACTGTTGCTTCTTGACCTGCATACAGGCTTCTCAGAAGACAGGTAAGGTGGTCTTGTATTCTCATATCTTTAAGAATTTTTCATAGTTTGCTGTGATCCACACAGTTGAAACCATTGGTCTACATAAATTATGATTAGCATAAACATTAAGTTCTTATCATATTCAAACTTAAATTTCAGTCTAAATAAATGAACTAAGCATTTATTTTGGGAAATCAAATAGCATCAACAAATATTTTAGTAGTTATCCATACTAGGCAACAAGCTCGTGGTATCAGATAACACACATTTTTCATCATTGCCTTCTTATTAGCTCATATAGTGTTTCATAGCTGTAGATATTCAAAATTCGTAGAACTCAGATGAGGGACATTTATTATTAAAACAAATATGCAAACAAACTCAGTAGAGCTTTCCTTTGCTATCTCTTCTAATATTGACTTCCTTTCCTTTTTACACCCTTTTCCAGTTTAAAGTATTAATTACTGATGTATTGGTGTGTTTATTGCCTGTCTGCTCTACCAGTTTGAAGTCTTTAGACATGCTTCTTTAAAACACTAAGGTGACCTTTGTGATCTAACATAGCATATTCTTTAGTCTAGAGGAAGCATGCAATAAAAATGTGTTGACTGACAATTATCTTGATGATTTGGGAATGGACATACATTATTTATTGTCCACCACTTACCTTAAAAAAAAAAAAAAAACACAAGATGTGAACTTTAATAATTTTCCTTAAACGTCTTAAATGAAAACCCAGTCTCCAAAATGCTAGACTTCTGTTTATGTCATGTATCTTCCTAACAGTGTTTGTGATTTGCCAAGATTTTTGAAAGTTGAATTCTTTTTCTAACTTAAGAATTAATTCAGTTCAGTTCAGTTCAGTTGCTCAGTCGTGTCCAACTCTTTGTGACCTCATGAACTGCAGCACGCCAGGCCTCCCTATCCATCAGCAACTCCTGGAGTTCATTCAAACTCTTGTTCATCGAGTCGGTGATGCCATCCAGCCATCTCATCCTCTGTCATCCCTTTCTCCTCCTGCCTCTGCTCCCTTCCAGCATCAGGGTCTTTTCCAATGAGTCAACTCTTCGCATGAGGTGGCCAAAGTATTGGAGTTTCAGCTTCAGCATGAGTCCTTCAATGAACACCCAGGACTGATCTCCTTTAGGATGGAATGGCTGGAGTTCCTTGCAGTCCAAAGGACTCTCAAGTGTCTTCAACACCACAGTTCAAAAGCATCAATTCTTCGGCGCTCAGCTTTCTTCACAGTCCAACTCTCACATCCATACGTGACCACTGGAAAAACCATAGCCTTGACTAGATGCACCTTAGTTGGCAAAGTAATGTCTTTGCTTTTGATTATGCTGTCTAGGTTGGTCATAACTTTCTTTCCAAGGAGTAAGCGTCTTTTAATTTCATGGCTGCAGTCACCATCTGCAGTGTTTTCAGAGCCCCCCAAAATAAATTCAGCCACTGTTTTCACTGTTTCCCCATCTATTTCCCATGAAATGATGGGACCAGATGCCATGATCTTCCTTTTCTGAATGTTGAGCTTTAAGCCAACTTTTTCATTCTCCTCTTTCACTTTCATCAAGAGGCTTTTTAATTCCCCTTCACTTTCTGCCATAAGGGTGGTATCATCTGCATATCTGAGGTTATTGAAATTTCTTCTGGCAATCTTGATTCCAGCTTGTGCGTCTTCCAGCCCAGGATTTCTTGTGATGTACTCTGTATATAACTTAAATGAGCAGGGTGACAACATAGAGCCTTGACATACTCCTTTTCCTGTTCGGAACCAGTCTGTTGTTTCATGACTTGCAGTTCTCACTGTTGTTTCCTGACCTGCATATAGGTTTCTCAGGTCAGGTGGTCTGGTATGCCCATATCTTTCAGAATTTTCCACAGTTTATTGTGATCCACACAGTCAAAGGCTTTGGCATAGTCAATAAAGTAGAAATAGATGCTTTTCAGGAACTCTCTTGCTTTTTTGATGATCCAGCAGATGTTGGCCATTTGATCTCTGGTTCCTCTGCCTTTTCTAAATCCAGCTTGAACATCAGGAAGTTCACGGTTAATATGTTGCTGAAGCCTGGCTTGGAGAATTTTGAGCATTACTTTACTAGCATGTGAGATAAGTGCAATTGTGTGGTAGTTTGAGCATTCTTTGGCATTGCCTTTCTTTGGGATTGGAATGAAATCTGACCTTTTCCAGTCCTGTGGCCACTGCTGAGTTTTCCAAATTTGCTGGTATATTGAGTGTAGCACTTTCATGGCATCATCTTTCAGGATTTGAAATAGTTCAACTGGAATTCCATCACCTCCACCAGCTTTGTTCATAGTGATTCTTTCTAAGGCCCACTTGACTTTACATTCCAGGATGTCTGGCTCTAGGTGAGTGATCACACCATCATGATTATCTGGGTCGTCAATATCTTTTTTGTACGATTCTTCTGTGTATTCTTGCCACCTCTTATTAATATCTTCTGCTTCTGTTAGGTCCATGACATTTCTGTCCTTTATCGAGCCCATCTTTGCATGAAATATTCCCTTGGTGTCTCTAATTTTCTTGAAGAGGTCTCTAGTCTTTCCCATTCTGTTCTTTTCCTCTATTTCTTTGCATTGATTGCTGAGGAAGGCTTTCTTATCTCTCCTTGCTATTCTTTGGAACTCTGCATTCAAATGGGTATATCTTTCCTCTTCTCCTTTGCTTTTCACTTCTCTTCTTTTCACAGCTATTTGTCAGCTCTCCTCAGACAGCCATTTTGCTTTTTTGCATTTCTTTTCCATGGGGATGGTCTTCATCCCTGTCTGCTGTACAATGTCACGAACCTCCATCCATAGTTCATCAGGTACTCTGTCTATCAGATCTAGTCCCTTACATCTATTTCTCACTTCCACTGTATAATCATAAGGGATTTGATTTAGATCATACCTGAATGGTCTAGTGGCTTTCTGTACTTTCTTCAATATAAGTCTGAATTTAGCAATAAGGAGTTCATGATCTGAGCCACAGTCAGCTCCCGGTCTTGCTTTGCTGACTGTTCAGAGCTTCTCCATCTTTGGCTGCAAAGAATATAATTAATCTGATTTTGGTGTTGACCATCTGGTGATGGCCATGTGTAGAGTCTTCTCTTGTGTTGTTGGAAGAGGGTGTTTGCTATGAACAGTGTGTTCTCTTGGCAAAACTCTATTAGCTTTTGCCCTACTTCATTCTGTACTCCGAGGCCAAATTTGCCTGTTACTCCAGGTGTTACTCGACTTCCTACTTTTGCATTCCAGTCCCCTATAATGAAAAGGACATCTTTTTTGAGTGTTAGTTCTAAAAGGTCTTGTAGGTCTTCATGCTGCTGCTGCTGCTGCTAAGTCACTTCAGTCGTGTCTGACTCTGTGCGACCCAATAAGACGGCAGCCCACCAGGCTCCTCGTCCCTGGGATTCTCCAGGCAAGAATATTGGAGTGGGTTGCCATTTCCTTCTCCAATGCATGAAAGTGAAAAGTGAAAGTGAAGTCGGTAAGTCGTGTCCGACTCCTGGCGACCCCATGGACTGCAGCCTACCAGGCTCCTCCGTCCATGGGATTTTCCAGGCAAGAGTACTGGAGTGGGGTGCCATCACCTTCTTCATAGGTTTTCATTCAACTTCAGCTTCTTCAGTGTTACTGGTTGGAGCATAGGCTTGGATTACTGTGATATTGAATGGTTTTCCTTGGAAACGAACAGAGATCACTCTGTTGTTTTTTAGATTGCACACAAGGTCTGCATTTTGGACTCTTTCGTTGACCATAATGGCTACTCCATTTCTTCTAAGGTATTCCTGCCCACAGTAGTAGATATAATGGTCATCTGAGTTAAATTCACCCATCCCAGTCCATTTTAGTTCACTGATTCCTAGAATGTTGATGTTCACTCTTGCCATCTCCTGTTTGACCATTCCAATTTGCCTTGATTCATGTCCAAGGAGTGGTGGCTGCGCAGGTGCAGGAGGGTTGAGAGGAGCTAATCCATGTTCAAGGTCAGATGGGGCGGCCATGAGGAGATACCCCTCGTACAAGGTAAGGAGCAGTGGCTGCTATTTGCTGGAGCAGCCGTGAGGAGATACCCCTCGTCCAAGGTAAGAGAACCCCAAGTAAGATGGTAGATGTTAAAAGAGCATCAGAGGGCCAACACACTGAAACCTTAATCACAGAAAACTAACCAATCTGATCACACAGACCACAGCCTATCTAACTCAATGAAACTAAGCCATGCCGTGTGGGGCCACCCAAGATGGGCGGGTGATGGTGGAGAGGTCTGATAGAATGTGGTCCACTGGAGAAGGGAACGGCAAACCACTTCACTATTCTTGCCTTGAGAACCCCATGAAAAGTATGAAAAGGCAAAATGATAGGATACTGAAAGAGAAACTCCCCAGGTCGGACGGTGCCCAATATGCTACTGGAGATCAGTGGAGAAATAACTCCAGAAAGAATGAAGGGATGGAGCCAAAGCAAAAACATCACCCATTTGTGGATGTGACTGGTGATAGAAGCAGGATCAGATGCTCTAAAGAAAAATATTGCATAGGAACCTGGAATGTTAGGTCCACGAATCAAGAATTAAATTAATGTCCTCTAAATATGAAGCTACTGTTAGAATCCTCAATATATGAATCAGACTGTCATTTTGAATGTGCCCATGAAGACGTGACATTTGCTCCAAATATTCAGCAGCGCTTTTGTAATAGTGAAGAATAAGAACAAACAAATCTTTCAACAATATTTTTGAAAACATGCAAAAGACTAAGGGAGGGAAAATGCTTTATAGTGGAAAGTGAGATCAAGATTTTATGTTGATCAATATTATCTGAGATGCTTTTTAGACATTCTTACATACTCTTGGACCTCAGAGTAATGGTCAAAGCTGAAGATATCAATTTGGGAGTCATCAGCATAAAGATAATGTTTAAATAAAGATGCTGACCAAGATCATCTAAGGAGAGGGTATAAATAGGGAAGGGAAGAAGTTCCTGTACTTAGCCTTGGAGCATTCTAACAGGTGCTAATCAAGCTGTGGAATAAGAGGCAGCAAGGAAACTGTTGGCTGGTGTGGAAGGAGAAGGACCAAAAATTGGAGGGTGCTTTGCATCACAGAACCTAAACCTTGAGTGCCAACTGGTGAGGTGGTCAGACAGCAAAGATAAACAGTGTGAAAGAACCCAAAAGCAAAGTGTGTGGAAAGCACAAAGATATCAGTTACACCCAGTACTTTGAAAGTTCAAGATCCTTCAGATTAATGATAAATAAAGCCTGTATCTGCACAATGTAGGCCACAGGAAGCATGGGTGAGATCAGTTTCAGTGGAGTTGTGGGAAAGAAAGCCTTTGTAGAATAGATTGAGGAGAGACTGGAAGGTGAGCAGGTGTGACACAGTATTACAAATACTTTCTCAACAAATGTCTGTGTGAAGTGGAGCAGAGAAATGGAAACACATGCTGGTATGCAATAAACAAAGAGGGATACCATGTTAGAAAGAGTTGGTTTGATGTTATTGTTTCATTTAGGATGGAAGAGTTTATAGAAGAGGTGTATATTTATAGACTGAAAAAGAGTTGAAATGATAAGAGGGGACAAGGATGCCAACTGCAAGAGGAGGGCCAGATGTCATGAATTCACTGAAGAAATGTATTTACCATATGGATTCCTGATTTGAAAAGAGAACTTTAAAATTAATCTGTAGCCCATATATTTTTAGGCAATATTTGGAACATCTGTATATGATGGATATTTTTGTATGCAGATTTTTTAAATATAAAAAATTAAATATATTTTAAATTTAAAAATCAGTAATACAGTTTATCCATACATAAATATGTCTCTGCCTATATTGTGTATTACATATTACTATATTAGAGTAGATTTAGATTTCTCATTATTACCATTAAAATCTGAGTGGAAGTGATATTATCAAATATGTGAGAGGATGGCATTATTTGATCCTTGTCCTGTTTTTTTTCCCCAGTATGTGGCATTCTGACTTAAGACAAGCAATTTTTTTTTTCTCTCAGAGAAGAAAAAATCTATACAAATGAGAAAGACATGAACTAAGCATTTGCAGTTGGCCTCTCTTTTTGGCTAGCAATTGACAAACAATCCATACCATTTTGTAGAGATGATGTTAATGTTTATCTCGGTCAGTCAATTAAAGAATTTGTCCAACCAAACAGAGGGAGACTGTCCCCAAAGAATAGTAGATTACTATCAAAAAGCTTGCAAAAAAAAAAAAAAGTATGTGCACATATTTATTCAACTAGTTAAACTCATCATTTCTATTTGCATGTATTCCACAGTTCTCTGATCCTAGCAGTATTTTAAATGTTTAAGAGTTCTCATATATTCTTTCTAACATGCAACACACAGCTATTACTCATTATAGTAAATATGTGCCACATTTTAAGATTTTAAAGTTTTGTTTTTTGGAAACACAATCTAGAATTCTACAGGTTCAGCCATGTTGTCATTTGGGCAGTTAGGCCATTTATTCAGTGAAATTCTAGCAGTCAGCCATCAGAAAGGTTTAAACTCTTACCAGAAAGTAGCTTAACCCCAGCAATGGTAAACTGAGAACCTGATATAATGCCTTCAACTATGGAACTGCTGTTGAAATTTTTATATATTTTACCACATATATATTATACCACATTCCAAATTGGAATTGAAATCTGTAGAGGCTTGCTGAAAATGGGTAAAATCTAATCTTTCTAATTTGTGAAATATAATCTCTTTAAATCTAATCTCTCTATTTTTACTACTAATTAAAACATATATTAAAATACAAAATGTATACTTATAGAATAGCTCTTTATATCTTTAGAATACCTATAGAAAAATTTTTAAGTATTACTTTAACCTCTATATAGCAGAGTCAAAACTGCAGCCAAATGTATAACTTGCAGGGAAAAAGTCAAATCCATAATCATGAAAACACTAACAAACCAAACTAGCAAATACTGCATGCATTTAAATTTTCAGCAGATGATGAAATGATATTTGAAAGTATTATATCTCTAGCCATAAAGTGAAGTCGTTCAGTTGTGTCCTACTCTTTGCGACCCCATGGACTGTAGCCCACCAGGCTCCTCCATCCATGGGATTTTCCAGGCATGAAGACTGGAGTGGGTTGCCATTTCCTTCTCCAGAAGATCTTCCTGACCCAGGTATTGAACCCAGGTCTCCTGGATTGTAGGCAGATGCTTTACCATCTGAGCCACCAAGGAAGTCACATCTCTAGCCATAAGGCACAGATTATTTTTTGCTTCGTCTCTTAGTCCTGATTTTTTTTTCTCTCCATCCCTACTTTCCTACAAATTCAAAATATGTAATGGATGTCAAAGTCACCAGATACTCATTAAATTCTGAGAAAACAGAAGATCTGAGTCTTTCTTTTGAATTAAGTTCCATCTTTCTACTCAATTATCATGACTAGGACTAAACAGAGATAATGACAATGTTTTTAAAAACAGGAGAAAAGAGGGCATGCTTTACTTAAAATCCATATAAGGAAGAAAAAAGCCTCCTGATATTTTTAATAAACTTAATTATCCATGCCAATAATGCTAATTCATAAAGAAACATCCGAAAATCTCTGGAATTCATTAACATCACTTAAATGTCTCATTTCATTGCATTTTGAGGCTGGATTTTTAATATTACAGAATGTTAACAAAACTGAATTATTGTGTATATGATTTCTCCCATTTAAAAATAGCGTATGCCATACTTCAAATATATCAGTTCAGTTCAGTTGTGTCAAACTCTATGCAACCCCATTGACTGCAGCACGCCAGGCCTCCCTGTCCATCACCAACTCTTGGAGCTTACTCAAACTCCTGTCAGTCAAGTCGGTGATGGCATACAACCATCTCATCCTCCGTTGTCCCCTTCTCCTCCCACCTTCAATCATTGCCAGCATCAGGGTCTTTTCCAATGAGTCAGTTCTTCGCATCAGGTGGCCAAAGGAATGGAGCTTCAGCATCAGTACTACCCATGAATATTCAGGGTTGATTTCCTTTAGGATTGACTAGTTTGATCTTGTAGTCCAAGGGACTTTCTAGAGTCTTCTCCAATATCACAGTTCAAAAGCATCAGTTGTTTAGCACTCAACTTTATTTATGGTCCAACTCTCACATTGATACATGAATACTGGAAAAACCATAGCTTTGACTATATGGACTTTTGTAGGTAAAGTAACATCTCTGCTTTTTAATATGCTGTCTAGGTTGGTCATAACTTTTCTTCCAAGGAGCAAGCATCTTTTAATTTCATGCCTGCAGTCACTGTTTGCAGTGATTTTGGAGGCCCCCCCCAAATAAAGTCTGTCACTGTTTCCATTGTTTCCCCATCTATTTACTATGAAATGATGCAACTGAATCCCATGATCTTACTTTTTTGAATGTTGAGCTTTAAGCCAGCTTTTTCACTCTCCTCTTTAACTTTTATCAGTTAAAATTCTTCTTCGCATTCTGCCATAAGGTTGGTGTCATCTGCATATTTAAGGTTATTGATATTTCTCCTGACAATCTTGACTCAAGCTTGTGCTTCATCCAGCCCAGCTATTTGCATTATGTGCTCTGGATATAAGTTAAATAAACAAGGTGACGGTATACAGCTTTGACATACTCCTTTCCCAATTTGGAACTAGTTCTTTGTTACATGTCCAGTTCTAACTGTTGCTTCTTGACCTGAATACAGGTTTTCTCAGGTCAGGTGGTCTGGCATTCTAACCTCTTTAAGAATTTTCCACAATTTGTTGTGATCCATGTAATCAAAGGCTTTGGCATAGCCATTGAAGCAGAAGTACATTTTTTTTCTGAAATTCTCTTGTTTTTTTCTATGATCCAGTAAAAATGAAAGTTGCTCAGTCATGTCCAACTCTTACGACCCTGTGGACTACAGTCCATGGAATTCTCCAGGCCTGAATACTGAAGTGGGTAACATTTCCCTTCTCCAGGGGATTTTCCCAACCCAGAGATCAAACCCAGGTCTCCAGCATTGCAGGCAGATTCTTTACCAGCTGAGCTACCAGTGAAGCCCATGTGTTGGCAATTTGATCTCTGGTTCCTCTGCCTTTTCGAAATCCAGCTTGAATACCTGGAAGTTCTCAATTCGGGTACTATTGTATTGTAGCTTGGAGAATTTTGAGCATTACTTTTGCAAGCATGTGAAATGAGTGCGATTGTCTGATAGTTTGAATATTCTTTGGCATTGCCTTTCTTTGCAATTGAAATGAAAATGGACCTTTTCCAGTCCTGTGGCCACTGCTGAGTTTTCCAAATTTGCTGGCATGTTGAGTGCAGCACTTTCACAGCATCATCTTTTAGGATTTGAAATAGCTCAGCTGGAATTCCATCACCTCCACTAGCTTTGTTCATAGTAGTGCTTCCTAAGGCCCACTGGACTTCACATTCCAGGAGGTATGGCTCTAGGTGAATGATCACACCTTTGTGGTTATCTGGATCATGAAGATCTTTTTCATATAGTTTTTCTGTGTATTATTGCCACTTCTTCTAAATATCTTCTGCTTCTATTAGGTCCCTACCATTTCTGTCCTTTACTGAGCCCATCTTTGTATGAAATGTTCCCTTGATATCTCTAATTTTCTTGAAGAGACCTCTAGTCTTTCCCATTCTATTGTTTTCCTCTATTTCTTTGCACTGATCACTGAGGAAGGCTTTCTTATCTCTCCTTGCTAGTCTTTGGAACTCTGCATTCAGATGGATGTATCTTTCCTTTCTTCCTTTGCCTTTCTTTTCTCTTCTTTTCATAGCTATTTGTAAGGCCTTGTCAACCATTTTGCCTTTTTGCATTTCTTTTTCTTGGGTATGATTTTAATCACCGCCTGCTGTACAGTGTTATGAACCTCTGTCCATACTTCTTCAGGCACTCTGTATATACTTCTTCAGGCACTCTGTCTATCAGATCTAATCCCTTGAAAAGCCTTCTGATATTAGGGATTATCAAATATATAGGTATTCAAATAAAACAGAAATTTTAGGAATAGTTGAGGTTCAAATTTATATAGTATGTCTAACAAAATCATGTGATTGAGGGGGGCAAGGGAGAAAGAAGTCCAAAAGATGACAAGAAAAAAGTCAGCATGGAAGGCTTAGTTTGCCTTTTTTCCTTAGTTAGCCAGTGACAGTGCATAAGTGTCACGTGGAACAGTCACTGCAGGTAAAATAGCATTGCTGGTTCTTGAACTTGTTCCAACTCTGGTGATAACAAAGCTCTGCAAAATGAAAGGACTGTCCTATTTACCTCTTTAGACCTAAACATCTATTCTGTTGTTATAAAAGAATAGGCTATAGACTGAGGAAGAAAAGTAAGTGTCAGGAACCAAAATTAAACTCCACTCCTTAAAGATTTACTGGGTGCTTAGTATATTTCAGACTTGGTGGTAAGCAGTGGGGACACAAGTCCTTCTATTAAGCCTCTAGTGGCAGTACTTGTGTGAGGCTCAGGTGCATATAACATATATCCTGATTCCTGCAGAGCCTTGAGTAGCCATTCAGAAGAATGAAGTTAGTGTTCAGCATCACTGCCCTGTGAGTCCCCAGCATCACTGTGGTTAGGAGGGCAGTGGGATCACCAGAACTGCCCCTGCTGTACAGTGGAAATCAGTGAGCAGGATGAAAGCATAGGGGTGGAGACAGGCAAATCCCCTCTCAAAGGGAACAATACTTGCTGACCTGTGGCAGAGTGGGGATGGTAGAGGAAGAAGAGCTGGAACCAGCTTGGGAGAGTGTGTGAGCCTGGACACTAGGGAGGGGAAGGCAAGCTCAAAGGAGTCTGTAATTCTCAAAGTCACATTTGTTGGAGTTAGAGCACTCATGAAATTAGTGTGCAAATGAGCTGGTTGCTGTTCCCTGGAGAACACAAGTTCACTAAACTATTTCATCATGAAGACAACGTGAAACCATTTTGAAAAATACAAAAAAAAAAGAAAAAAACAAAACAAGTGTAATTTACCAAAATGTAGAGGGCCCTGAAGTTTAATGTATGATTGTGTGAAAATAGTTAACAACCTGATAATATTCGTAAATTAGAAATGAAGTCACGCATATCCACTTCATACTTTGGATGAAATTCTGTCACAGCTGTTTGAATTAATCCTCAGCATCCTGGTGGGAGCATCTCTTTACTGTATCACTTAATATCTTCTTGCATGATGGTCCATATGTGAGTAACTGCACCCTCAATGGTCCCCTCACTGGAGTCACTCTTTGGAATGTGACATTATTTAAAAAATATATACTTGATCCCTGCTTTAAATCCTGGAGAGGAGAAACTGTGACTGGGCCAAATGAAGATGTCAAACAGGAATTAGGTCTGGCAGGGAAATCTGTAGTGAAGAGCTAGTCATTCTCCACTGGGGCAGGGCCAGTGAGATGAACTCCAGCTCATTCTGCAGCTTTGTAATGTGCAGCACTGCTGACCAGCAACACATATCTGGTGAAGTTCGCAGAGATTGTTTGCTTCTCAGGGAAACATTATTCATTCGCATCTGTCTTCAAGGTTGTTAGGAAGAAAAACAGATGATTTTCCTGTATCTACAGGCAGGCTTGGAGAATGACACTGCCATGCTTTTTTTTTTTTCTTTCAAATATTGACATTTTGTGTGTGTGTGTATGTGTGAGCATGGTGTGTGTTAGTCACTCAGTTGTGTCTTACTCTTTGAGACCTCATGGAATTCTCCAGGCAAGAATCCTGAAATCCATTGCCATTTCTTTCTCCAGGGTATCTTCCCAACCCAGTGATCGAACCCAGGTCTCCCGAGTGGCAGGCAGATTCTTTACCATCTAAGCCATGAGGGAAGCCTATAGTTGTCAAATAATGTTTTTTTCCAAATTATTCTTAAAAGAAAGACAGTGGGCATGTATTGGGGGAATGGTTTTACTTAGAAAGCAACTTCAGTATTGCCTCTGAAATATTTTTTTAACTTAAAATGATTAAGAATAAGAAGGAAAAAATAGAAGAAACTTGTCTTTTTAGTTATTTCCTTGAATTTTGCTTAAGAAATACTTTTACCAAATTAGAAAAACTGTGAGAGAAAAAATGTTTCACAATATTTGCATTGGTATAACAAGATATCTATGTTTACTTTGCAAAATATTTTAGTTTCTGTACTACAGAGTCAATCTTCATGATTATGACAATAGCCTTAAATTCTTGGGTTAGTCATTATTTAATTTCTGTACACTATTTTAAAATATTGAAAGGAAAGAAAAGAACAGATAAGCACACCCTGTCAGTGTAAGATTTTGCTGAAATTAATCTACCACTGAAATGTATGAGACAAAATTATTCACCAATAATTGACTTAAATTATCCATTTTTACTATTTTAAAGCTACATTTTATCAATGTAAGCACATATATAAAAGAGAGAGATTAAAGTATTATATGCTTATAGATATTGACAATAGCCAACTAAATTTAGATAACACTTGGAATAATTAGATTTTTATGCTATTCATTGGATGGGATACATTATTCTAACATCAAATATATTAAAGCTTCATAGCTATTCAAGCTAGTGCTGACTCATACTCGTACATTCTCATTATGACTATTATTGGAATTATTGTGCTGTTTTAAATTACATATTTTGATCATTCTCACCCTTACTAAGCTGTTAGTGCTTGACAAAGCCTGGAAATCTTTGTGGAACTGAATATTTATTTTCATAGAATGCTTACTTGTATTTTTCAAATTGGATAATCCTGTTCTTATTTATCATGAAAACGGTATTGTTTACAGGCAAGAAATTGGGCTTCAGTGTTTAGCAGAAGAGAAGTGAGATAAAATTTCAAGGAATTATTAGGATAAATACTCCAAGGATCATCTATAGCAATTATTAGACAATGATAAGCAGCTTACATTTCATTATGTCGATCAACTTACATTCATAGTGGGTATAGATCATTCATGGCCAATTAAATCATACCTACTTAACTGCAGAATTCTTATGCTATATTATATACGTTAAGTTCCCAGCATATGATATACAAACCTGTGAAAAATCACACCTAAAATCATAAATTTTATTGATTATACTGATAAAAGGGTAATTCAACTCACTGCAGCAAGTATTGACTAATGACTTCTGTAGCCAACACCCTCTTCAGTTGTTCAGTCATTCAGACAATTTTATTTTCTATGACGTCAAATCTCCCTCTCTAAGAACATTGTACACCATCCCACTTGTTCATCTGCACTTTCAAGACTTGAACTCTTATAGTAAATTGTTGTTATTGTTTAGTTGCCAAGTCGAGTCCAACTCTTTGCACCCCATGGACTGTAGCCTGCCAGGCTCCTCGGTCCTCCACTAAATATCTAAATATTCAGTCCTCTGCTTAGCTGTTGTTCAGTTGCTCATTTATGTTCTACTCTCTGCGACCCCATGGACTGCAGCACACCAAGCCTCCCTATCCCTCACTATCTCCCGGAGCTTGCCCAGGTTCATGTTCCTTGCATCAGCGATGCTATCCAGTCATCTCATCCTCTGCACCCTCTTCAGGAATGCAGCTAAATGAAACAAATTCAGTCCCTCTTCTCACTGAAGGAGATTTAGTTATCAAGGAGGTATAATACCCTCTGTTAAGCAATGTGATTGGATGAGTTACTCACGCTGTGAGAAACTAATCTAGTTTAATTGGTTAACGTAGGACATCAATGAACTAACAACTGTGATCAGAACTGTAGAAAAGTAGAAATTAGACCATTTAAACAGTGGAATATACATTTTCTAGTCAGAGAAGAGTATCTGGAATGACTCAAAATTGAGAAGACAGCATTGTTAGAATATAAAGCACAAGTGAGGGGAAAAAGGGAGACCTTGAATATCATACTGAGAAATGCATATTTAACATTGACAACTTCATGGAGATGTTTTACCAGGATAACCACATGATCAGGTTTTGTTTAAGGAAAATCTTTGGTAGTGGTGTGGTGATTGAATTGGAGAGGATGAAATTGGATAGTCAATCTGAAGGATATTTTGTAGAACTGTGCAGAAGGAATTATTATTATATTATTATTATATCCATACAAAAATGATAATACAAATAAAGAGTGCAAGTTCCAGAGCTATGAATAGCACAGCTATTCTCAGTAAGATTTGGTGCCAGATCTAGATTCTGAGAGAAAAAGGATGTTAAGGATGTATGACCTTTCAACTCAGTAGAATGGGTAAATTAGCAAATGATGTTGCTCTTTTCTGAGACATAAAGGAGAAATGCATTTTTGGACTAAAATTAATGGAGTTTTAAGGTATTTTTAAAATTGAGTTGCTCTTGAAACAAAAAGAATACCAAAATTTATGGTATCAATAGCACCAAAAATATACTGGACTTGAGATGGGGAGAAAGATGTGTTGTAGGAGCTTCAACTTACTTTTTCAACTTATGTAGGACATTTCCCAAGATTTATCTACTACAGGCTGGACAAAATCTCTGCTGTAACTCTTGTTGCACACCTGGGCTTGAGGAGTAGCCAAATGATGGCTATTTGAAGAGATGCGGGAATTTTGAAGAGAGCATGATTACATGGACGAGGTTTCCACACTCAGGTACTCAGGAGCTCAAGATGTCAGAATTGTAGTTAGGCAGGGCTAGGAGTCTCCAGGTGTACTCATGCACCAGGCTCTAAAACTATTAAATGTTGCCATATATAAAAAGATTTTCACAGGAGTTTGTTAGCAGTAGAACTTTGCTAAACAATTCAAAATGCAACACTTTATTCATAAGGCAAAATAAAAGACAACTTTAAAGTATTCTACTATTCAAAAGAAAAACAGAATAGAAAAATAAAAATAAACATTACCCATAGAAAGCATAAAATAGAACTATAAATAAAAAATTAAAATAATCAGTAATCAGTTTAAATAATTTAAGTCTTTCAGCATAAGAAAATCAAGAGGATGATAAAATATACTCACTTTTACAGTGTTTAAAAGAAACACATATAAAATATAAGAAATTAAAATGTTAAAATCCAAGAACACACCTACATATTCAAATGTGAGTTTATATATGTGCGAGAACAATTGTAAATTAGCATGCACCTGTGAATATAGTTTTTCAATTTATCTTTGGGTCGAGGGCCAGTTTCAAGCCACAGAATGAATAACTAAGGTAGAAAAGGAAAATTGTGATACAAAATGTATTGCTTAGCTCCTAGTGTTGGGAGGGCCCAAGACAATTAGGCGATAGAATGGAATGCTAGGCTCTAAGACCTGCAACCAAGGGCATGAGGCAAGGAGCAGGCAGAGTCCATTGCCAAAGGGGATGTGGCTGCAGGGCACAGACACTGCTGTCTGACACAGCAGCTGCCACTACCTGATGCCAGCAACACTTCCTCTGGATCTGCCTCCATGAGCCAATTGTATAATCCCCTATTTACCTTTGTGCTTCTTGTTTAATACCCAAAGGTTCAGAGTAGGAGCACTTCTTTGTGTCTCAACTTTTAGAGATCAAGAAAGGAGGAAACTCCCTCTGGTTTCCTTAGGGGATAATGCAGTATTGTATCCTCCTTTTTGGAGAAGGCAACGGCACCCCACTCCAGTACTCTTGCCTGGAAAATCCCATGGACGGAGGAGCCTGGTGGGCTGCAGTCCATGGGGTCGCTAAGAGTTGGGCACGACTGAGCGATTTCACTTTCACGTTTCACTTTTATGCATTGGAGAAGGAAATGACAACCGACTCCAGTATTCTTGCCTGGAGAATCCCAGGGACAGAGGAGCCTAGTGGGCTGCCGTCTCTGGGGTCGCAGAGTCAGACACGACTGAAACGACTTAGCAGCTGCAGCATCCTCCTTTTTAATTTTTTATTTTTGCTTTGATTGTGGATAGAGTGAAGATCTTCTAACATTTAGGTAATTACCTCCATTTTCTGAGATACAATGCATTACGTAATTTCCTAAGAGATATATGACTACCTAGAATGAGAAGTGGGTGTGGCTGTACGCGCACATGTGTGCCCCTGCTTAAGAATTAAAAATGGTGCCAAAGCATCTTGATTACAAGTTTCTTTCTCTGTTCTGGCTATAACCTTGTACACACTCATACCACCTACCCTGCTGCTGCTGCTGTTGCTGCTGCTAAGTCACTTCAGTCGTGTCCGACTCTGTGCGACCCCATAGATGGCAGCCCACCAGGCTCCCCCGTCCCTGGGATTCTCCAGGCAAGAACACTGGAGTGGATACCACCTACCCTACCACACACATATTCATTTAGCAGTGATATTTAGTAAAAAGAAATGAAAGGCTAAGAAAAATCGAGACAGACTACTAGCCTAGCAAGAGAATAAAAATTTCCCTCAAAACTCTAGCCTAAGATTCAAAAATTCATTTTTTCATGGCAATTATCACTTAGAATGAATTCTACTTGCCTTTTCATGCCTAACTCTGAATGGGATTTTATTCATCTGTCAGAAATTTTCCTAAAATAACCTTAATAATTAAAATAATAAAATTTGATTTCCCAACAACTAGCTTGTCTCATATTCACTTCCAGCACATGCACACACATATAGTACTGAGACCTTTGTATATGGAACTCTGCATACCAGAACTCACTTACCCTAAACTACTCACAGGAAGCTGCGGGCAATTTGTCAGGGGGAGGAAAGCTGACAACTTCTTATCACGTATCAAAAACACTGCCTTGTTTCTAATGTCAACCTGGATCTGAAATTTAATTTTAAACGTATCTTAACATAGCTCTACCCACAATAAAACAGATAGCAGCTACAAAACTGATTCTGTCCTCTTTAATGATGAAAAATACCTCATGCCCAGAAGGCAGAATTATTTTAAGAAAAGCATCACTGCTGTACCTCTGGGAATATTGGCAGTACTAAGAATAAAGCATTTTCATAAGTTCAGGATACTGGATTTAACTCAGAAAGAAAATAGTGTTGTTTAATAAGAAAATTGGATTGCTGTGAATATAAAATTTCTATTGATATGTGTGTTTACCAATTTGGATAAAAGCATACTCCACCAGCATGTTTTTATATCTGTGTATGCACATGTGTGTGATCATAAATGCATATAAATGTGTATACATAAATGATACATATATTGTATAAACTTTTGCACATTGCATCTTATAGATTGTATCTTTTTCAAAAAATAAGGGCTTTATCAGCTCATGACATATATTTAGAGACTAGAAATGACATTGTTTTTAAAATAATTATATTTATTTATTCTGGGGGCTGTGCTGGGTTTTCATTTCTGCATGAACTTTCCTCTAGTTGCAGCAAGCAGGGGCTTACTCTCTAGTTGCAGTGCACAGGATTTTCACTACAGAAGGTTCTCTTGTTGCAGAGCATGGGCTTTAGGACACATGGGCTCAGTAATTTCGATTCCCAGGCTCTAGAGCACAGGCTCAGTTGCTGTGATACACAGCATTTGGTGGTCCATGGCACGTAAACTCTTCCAGGAACCTCTGTCTCCTCCACTGGCAGGTGAATTCTTTACCACTGAGCCAACAAGGAAGCCTGAAATTATATTTTGATTTCACAGGAAAGCAAGTACATTCTTCAGATCAGTCAGTCTTGTCTAACTCTATGACCCCATGGACTGCAGCATGACAGGCTTCCCTGTCCATCACCAACTCCCAGAGCTTGCTCAATCTCATGTCCATCGAGTCGGTGATGCCATCCAATCATCTCATCCTCTGTCATCCCCTTCTCCTCCTGCTTTCAATATTTCCCAGCATTAGAGTCTTTTCCAATGTGTCAGCATTTCGCATGAGCTAGCCAAAGTATTGGAGCTTCAGCTTCAGCCTCAGTCCTTCCAATGAATATTCAGGACTGAGTTGCTTTAGGATTGCCTGGTTGATCTCCTTACAGTCCAAGGGACTCTCAAGAGTCTTGTCCAACACTACAGTTCATTCTTAATATAACACAAATTATTAATATAGTATTAATATAATGTGATAGATTGAATATTTTTTCACCATATGATCAATTTAATAAAAATGCTTCAAATTTATTTCAATGTGATAAACTGCTTAAAAATATTTTGGTGAATAACAACAGATTTCAGTATATGATTTTCAGTGTATTAAATTGAATTAGGACATCAAAGTTTAACATATGTCATAATCCCTTAAACTTCAAATTAGATTATAAACACTTTGCTAAATTAACACAGTCAAACTTATAAGAAAATTATTTACTTATTACCATAAAGAAACTTTGAGTGGCAATGTTTTAGGGTAGCAAATATAAAGTCTGATTTTAAATGCCAGCTCCTTCCTGTGCTACTAGTAAGCTAGATATTACTATTATGTCAGGTACATTTCTTATAACCCCCTTCCTTCAATGGTTCCAAATTAGAATTTGCCAATGAATGGCCATCACATTTGTTATATAAAGCAGAAAAAAAACTCCTTATAATCTCATAAGATGTTGTTTTTCTTCAGTCGCTAATTGGTGTCTGATTCTTTGCAATCCCACGGACTGCAGCACACCAGGTTTCCCTGTTCTTTACTATGACCTGGAATTTGCTCAAACTCATATCCATTGAGTCAATGATGCCATCCAATCATCTCACCCTCTGTTGTCCCCTTCTCATCCTGCCCTCAATCTTTCTCAGCATCAGGGTCTTTTCCAGAGTTGGATTTTCACATCTGATGGTCAAAGTATTGGAGCTTCAGCTTCAGCATCAGACCTTCCAATGAATAGTCAGAGTTGATTTCCTTTAGGATTGATTGGTTTGATCTTCTTGATGTCCAAGTCATTCTCAAGAGTCTTTCCATAACCACAGTGTGAAAATATCAATTCTTCAAAGCTCAGCCTACTTTATGTTTCAACCCTCACATCCATACATGACTACTGGAAAAACTATAGCTTTGACTAGACAGACCTTTGTCAGCAAAGTGATGTCGCTGCTTTTTAATACACTGTCTAGGTGTGTCATAGCTTTTCTTCCAAGATGCAAACATCTTTTAATTTTGTGGCTGCAGTCACTGTCCACATTAATTTTGGAGCCTCCAAAAATAAATCTGTCACTATTTCCATTTATTCCCTATTTGCCATGAAGTGATGTGACTGGATGCCATGATTTGGTTCAAAAAACATTCTTAGCATTCTGAATGCTGAGTTTTAAGCCAACTTTTTCACTCTCCTTTTTTACACTCGTCAAGAGGCTCTTTAGCTCCTCTTCACTTTCTGCATTTAGAGTGGTATCATCTGCATATCTGAGGTTGTAATATTTTCCCCAGCAATCTTGATTCCAGCTTGTGAGTCTTCCAACTCGGCATTTTGCATAATGTATTCTGCATATAAGTTAAATAAGCATGGTGATAATATACAGCCTTGTATATACAGTATCCTTTCCAAGTTTTGAACCAGTCTGTTCCATGCCCAGTTGTAGATATTGCTTCTTCTCCTCTAAATATTGCTTCTTGTCCTGAAGAAGAACTAAAGAGCCTCTTGATGAAAGGTAAAGAAGAGAGTGGAAAAGTTGGCTTACAGCTCAACATTCAGAAAACTAAGATCATGGCATCTGGTCCCATCACTTCATGGGAAATAGATGGGGAAACAATGACAGGCTTTATTTTGGAGTCTCCAAAATCACTGCAGATCATGACTGTAGCCATGAAATTAAAAGATGCTTGCTCCTTGGAAGAAAAGTTATGGCCAACCCAGACAGCATATTAAAAAGCAGAGACATTACTTTGCCAACAGAGGTCTGTCTAGTCAAGGCTATGGTTTTTCCAGTGGTCACGTATGGATGTGAGAGTTGGACTGTGAAGAAAGCTGTGAAGAATTGATGCTCTTGAACTGTGGTGTTGGAGAAGACTCTTGAGAGTCCCTTGGACTGCAAGGAGATCCAACCAGTCCATTCTGAAGGAGATCAGCCCTGGGATTTCTTTGGAAGGAATGATGCTAAAGCTGAAACTCCAGTACTTTGGCCACCTCATGGGAAGAGTTGACTCATTGGAATAGACTCTGATGCTGGGAGGGATTGGGGGCAGGAGTAGAAGGGGACGACAGAGGATGAGATGGCTGGATGGCATCACGGACTTGATGGACGTTAAGTTTGACTGAACTCCAGGAGTTGGTGATGGACAGGGAGGCCTGGTGTGCTGTGATTCATGTGGTTGCAAAGAGTTGGACACGACTGAGTGACTGAACTGAACTGAACTTGCTAGAATGTGAAAAATGAACACAGTTGTAATGTAGTTTGAACCTTCTTTGGCATTACCTTTCTTTGGGATTGGAATGAAAACTGACCTTTTCCAGTCCTATGGTCATTTTGAGTTTTCCAAATTTGCTGACATGTTGAGTACAGCACTTTCACAGCATCATCTTTTAGGGTTTGAATTAGCTCGGCTGTAATTCTGTCACCTTCAGTAGCTTTGTTTGTAGTAGTGCTTCATAAGGCCCACTTGACTTTGCACTCCAAGATGTCTGGCTCTAGATTAGCAAGCACACCATCATGGTTATCAGGGTCATTAAGACCTTTTTTGTACAGTTCTCCTGTGTATTCTTGCCACTTCCTAATATCTTCTGCTTCTGTTAGGTCCTTGCTATTTCTGTCCTTTATTGTGGTCATCTTTACCTGAAATGTTCCCTTGGTATGTCCAATTTTCATGAAAAGATCTCTAATTGTTTTCCCATTCTATTATTTTCCTCTATTTCTCTGCACTGTTCATTTAAGAAGGCTATTTTTCTCTCCTTGCTATTCTCTGGAAATCTGCATTCAGTTGTGTATGTCTTTCCCTTTCTTCTTTGCCTTTCATTTCTCTTCTTTTCTCAGCTATTTGTAAGGCCTCCTCAGACAACCTGTTTTGTCTTCTTGGATTTCTTTTTTTTTGGATATGGTTTTGGCCACCACTTCCTATACAGTGTTCCGAACCTCCATTCATAGTTTTTCAGGCACTCTCTACCAGATCTAACACTATCCTAACATACTTTTGGCCAAATATGGCTGCTGCTCAGTTTTCCCTGCAATTTCCAGCTTTCCTATTGCAGTTTGAGACAGTAGATAGGAAGGTATCCAGATAATTGAGAATTGTGGCATTTTCCCTGCAATCATGTTAAAGCCATTTCATTTGGCTGGCCATGATGATAACTTCTGTGGCTGTTTCTCTAACCTTTCAGCCTCAGCCCCCTCACCTGCACAACCCGCTCTCTTTCTATGTATACAAAAGCCCAAACCCCTTTATTAAACCCATTTGTTTCATAATAGTGTGGCTCTATTTACTTGCGAAAATCCAGAATGATGAACTTCATTAAGGACCTACAGTGACCTATAACAATAATTCAAATAAAGCAGCTACAGAGCATTTAGGGGTTTGCTTTCTTCAAGTGGCATCACAAGGCAGGGCTGGCCTGTTATCCAAACAAACAGCAATAAAAAATTAAAAAGCAACTATCAGAAAGTAAAAAAAAAAACAAAAAACTTTTTCCTGTAGAGATTAATTACATAAATTTTATTTTTAAATATTCTTTCTAGATACATTTTATTTTCTTTTACATAGGAATACCTAAAGAGGTATTATAATAAATAGTGGCATTCACGTATATCTCACTATAAATAGCATTCTGGGGTGGTATTCTCTACCAGAGAATGCCATTCTAATACTTTTTATTATTTTACTTCTGTCTGATTTCAACAAGTCTCTTCAAGCTAAGAATGATTATCATCTTTTAGCTGAAACAAGACTTAAACATTGGAATTTAAAAAGAAGCACATTTTCCTGGTCACTCAGCAGTAAACACTCCACCTGTAATGCAGGAGATGTAGGAAATGTGGGTTCAATCCTTGAGTTGGGACGATCTCCTGGAGGAGGAAATGGCAACACACTCCAGTATTCTTGCTGGGAAAATTCCATGGACAGAGGAGCCTGGCAGGCTACAGTCCATAGGGATGCAAAGAGTCGGACACAACTGAGCAACTAAACGTACCTCATACACACACACACACACACACACACACACACACACACAACTAAATACCAGTGTTCTCTTTTGGAGAAAAATAAAGGAAGATCTGTCTTAAAAGAAAATATTTTTTCCTTTACATCATAATGTAAACTGCTTGTGGACAAAGACCAAGACTTCTCTGTCAACACACACACACACACACACACACACACACACACACCCACACCCACCCCTTTTGTCTTCTCAATTGCAGCATACAGCACTTTTCCTATACATAAATAAGTGCTTTCTAAGTGTTTGTAATTAAAATAATGAAGTTCCAGTTCAGGTGAGTGAGAGATAGGAAGGAGAAAAACTATTATTGGATTATATTTACTATATAGATGTGGTAGGACCAATTCATGGCGTGATAAGAATAAGAACAATGATAAAGATATTCTGTCTTCATCAGAGGCTTTAACCTTCTGTTACATATACTTGTGTAATTATGTATACACTCATCTGTGTAGGAAAAAAAGAAGCCATTATATTTTTACATTCTTAAACTTGTTAAAATGATTCTGTGTGTTTTATAAAATCTGATGCTTTCATTAATCTTATATAAGAGAGAGAACCACTACTTACAAAATCAAATTTGAACTCATATATCATTTTCTCTGAGAAGCTTTTGTTTTTTATTTCAAATTAAATTGTTCACTCTCCTCTTTATGACCTCATATTATACCAACTTTTATCACAGCAATTTAAACATTTTATTGTACTTATTTCTCTACTGAACAGCTGAATTCTTATATTGTGCCTGCCTTGGAGACCGAAAGTAAGCATTGGAAATATATACGTCTACCTCAGCTAGTATAGCCCTAAGAAAACTGCTTGTTTAATGAATGAATGTTTTTGAAGGAATGCGAGGAGAAACTGTTTTTTCCCTCTAGGTTTGTGCATCCAAAATTATTTTTATTTGAAGCCTTGAATAGAGTGTTCTTCATTTATGATCAGTTGATGAGCGGTCACAGAGAAGGATTACAAAGACTATTTGACTCATTACACCCAAAATGAAAGAGTGTCAGTGAGAAACTGTTGCTTGCCACTTCAGTAAACAAATGTCGCAGCCATCGAGCCATCACATTACAGCCATCCCCTGAGTGTGACCCCTGAGGAAACTCAGGGTAGAAGCAGGATGCCTACCATCAAGCAATCTGCCATTGCTGTCATGACCCCCAAAGATGTACCTGAGGAGCCTCAGGAGAAGAAAGCACAGCGTGCTGGCTGCAGATGGCGGAGGTGCGTATCAAACGGATGACTTCAAAGAGTCCAGATTCTGCACTTTCCCATGCATAGAAAAGTGCTAAATTTATTACCTTGAGATCATTAATTAACAGTAATCTTTTGATGTTCCAACCATTTAGTCTTATCGTGGTTTCTATCTTACCTCTTCTGAGTAGTCTCTCAGAGATATCTGAGAAGCTGACTCTCGGACTTCAAGTCCTCATTTTTGCCCACCAAATAAAACATAATTCTCAACATTTAGATTGTGCATTTTTTCCAGTTGCTCACACCATTAATCTAACCTGGACACTCTATCTCTGTTTGTCTTCAATTATCTTTTTGACATCCAATAGTAGAAAAGGTATTTTTGTTAGAGGAGGCGCTGGAGGGGAAAGATAGAGAGTTTAGGGTAAATGATGAGATATCTATTTCCTCTGTGGCACCAGGGGAAAAACTTGAGCAGCTAGGTGAAGAGGTGGGGACCACAAGTTCCCAGGATTCGACTGGAAAATAATGCAAGTCTCTTCCAGGGAGCCCAGCTACTTTGATGTTCAGATGATCACATGTGATCACAGGTTGAGAGGAAATTTTTTTCTGCCACAAGGGTGACCTTTGCATCATTCTAACTCTGCAAGGGAGAAAGGTACTCAGAGCATTGAGTGATAGCATTCCTGGTGGTGATGCTATGATATCAATATAGTGCGTGGCAGTGGTGAGGTTTCCACAAGCAACTATGTGCAGAGTAGTGTGGCCAAGTGAAAGCTGAGGTAGGAGTAGAGACCAGGGTAATGCAGTGTGGGGATCACAGTTCATAAATTCACAACTCAGTGTGTGCAAAAGACTCAGAAATAAGTATAGAATGCTGAGGAAGGGAGAGCTGGGCTCACACCATTTCACAGGTCAGAGCCATTAAGCTCAGAGTCGTTTGAGTAAATGAATTGACAGAAATTTTGAGGACCCAACTGAGATTGGAAACTGTAAATCTGCCCCATCTGGCAGAGTTATGTGACTTTTCTCCAGGAAAGCTCAGCAACTCAGAAGATGGAAGTATTTGTGATTAGAGAGATTGCAGGTTGCAGGTATGTTCAGAAAGAGGTAGAAGAAATACAGGAGAACAGGAGTCTGAAGATATCAAGAAGACTAATAAGAAATGGCCAAACATAATGATGAAGTTCATTAGGAAAGTAAAGCCAAGAAGCATAGTATGAAAAAAAATGTATTGGGAGTTTTAATATGAAAGTAAGTGAAAAAGAAAATACTTCATGGGGATAAGAATTTGCTATCAGAGGGATTTAGGACATAGTTCAGCTTATAGGATTATAAAACTTGCCTTTGGCCTCAGGAGTAGTTTATTGAAGAAAAATTATGGGAAATTATAGTCATTAAAATATTAAGAAGTTCAGAATGTAATAATGTTATCTGGGATAATGAAACTTGTGGAAATAGAAACAAAATGAGTGAATCATTACGTCCTTGGAATTAATGATTATAACCTGGTATTTAGAAGATGTATTTATCCCTGTAACTCAAATGGTACAGAATTTGCCTGCAATTCAGGAGACCAGGGTTCAATCCCTGGGTCAGGAAGATCTTATGAAGAAGGGAATGGCAATCCACTCCAGTATTCCTGCCTGGAGAATCCTATGGACAGAGGAGCCTGGCGGGCTACAGTCTGTGGGGTTGCAAAGAGTCGGACACCACTGACTGACTAACACACATACACATTAATTAAGAACAGTAACAATAGCTATTATTTTTTGAAATATTACTTATTTGGGTCTTGGTTATGGCACATGGGATCTTTGTCATGCCATGCGGGGTTTTCCCTCTAGTCATGGCCTCTCTATTTTTGGTGCTTGAGCTCCAGAGCATGTGGGCTTCAGTAGTTGTGGTGGGAGGGCTTAGTTCCTCTGAAGCATGCGGGATCTTAGTTCCCCCCTCCTCCCCCGCCAAGGACTGAACCCACATCCCCTGTATCAGGGAAGTCCCATACCTATTCTTATTAGCTTCAAATTTCTTTCATTAAAACAAGAAAGCTCTGTGTGCAAATGAATGAGTGACAGGGTGATAGAGGTAGCCAGGATTTGTCCACGCTCTTGGGCAGCTTGGAATTTGCTTCATCTGGCTGACAGAGGAGGGAACAGAGGGAGGAAGGGAGAGTTCAAGTGAGAAGTTTCACAGGCCAGTCCTGTAAATGGTACACTTCAAGTTCAGTGACTTTCCGTTGCCTGCAACTCAGAAGAAAGCACAACATGATTGCAAGAGGGCTGGGGGATCAAGTATATCTCTCCGCCTTTGAAAAAGAGGAGAAGTGGGAGTATTGGCCAGCATCAGCATTCTCTGCCACAGGAGGTGACGGTGAAAACCTTGCTGTGTGGTCTGAATCTCCAAGAAAATGATTTTATGTAAAGAAGAACAATAATAAGTAAGGTTGATGTCTGGAAGGATAGTGTAAATCTAGGAAAATTCTTACCTTATCCCCAGATAAAAGTTTTGTGAGAGAAAAAAAAGTAACCTTCTGAGGCTATTGCAATAAGCAAATATTATTCAAATAAGGGTTTTAACTACCATCTGCAAAAACAATAGGACTAGATGAGAGTTTTGTAGGTCACAGTGTCAAAGGGAGGATTACTGTTAAGTAAGGATACTCAGCAAATATGACACTATGAATAGCTGAGGACCTAGATAAATGGATGAAGGAAGGAGTCTCCCCATGAGCATCGTGGGATGATATGGAAAGGAGAAAGGACTGTCTGAGAGGGAAAGAATGCAGAGGCAACATATGCCAACAATTTTAAATATAACTTCAGTGAAATCAATTTTTTAAATGGGCTATTTCTGTAACCAGGTGTCCCATGTGTCAGTGGTTATGAAGATAAGCAGATAAATCACTTCTAACAGGCATTATCAGCATTTCTGGTGGTATATTTCTGTGACAAGAGAATGAAACAAAATCTTATCTACTTATTCTCAGGAGATATTTAGATATGATACATTGCGATATATCTTCAGGTATTATTCACTATAGTTTTACTTATCCTTTCAAACAATGCATATGCATAGTCTCTTGCTATTTGTTTCACCCTGCAGGAGAACAAAAATATGGGCCAGTCTAACCTCAGAGTACTTAAAATTGAGAAGAAATAAGCATGGGTATGAATATGAGTTCTGCACTTAAGTATGCACATAAATATGGCTGGGATAAGAGAAATACCACTGAGGTGGATAACACATCCACACACTCACACCCGAATTACAAAACTTGTTTGGCTACCTGGGAAACACATACATGTGTTGTGGAGCAGGCAGTAGATACAAAGTGGAAAGCATAGTGCAACAGCTTTCCCAACAGCATAGTGCACTATGCTTTCCCAACAGCAGGCATTTCTAGGGAAATTCTAGAGTTTTGTGTTGATAAGAAAGAAGACATAGCTAAAGAATTGCCAGGAGACAAAACTATAAAAGTGGGTACCAGCCAGAGCAGGAACCATCTTTGGCTCCATGTTAAGATATTTAAGCCTGTAGTAACTCACTGAAGAACTATAAAGGGAGACGTGGCTTTGCCAATGAACGTTGCGGGAATATTGCTCTGGCTGTGGTGTGGAGAATGGACAAGAACAGAAGAATGGCTGTGAAATTTATTAGGAGGTTAGTCCAGTTGTTCAGATTAAAATGAAAAATCCTAAACTAGGGTAATGACCAATGAAGATAAGAGAAGGGAATGGATATAAGAGATGTTAAGAGAGTAAATTTTATAACTCCTTGTGGCTGATTCAAAGAACAGGATGAGTGAGATCAGAAACTATTTCCTTGTGTGATACTGGCTGAGTGAGTCCATTCACTGAGACAAGGAAAACAGAAGGACAAGATCATATCATCAATATCTTGCTTTGAGATATCTATGTGGAAGTGCTTTGTATGTGAATTAAACTTTAGTGATGAGACTTAACAGAAATGATTGAGTTGGGGATCTTGCTCTGAGATTAATCAGTGAATATATGGAATGTAAATCATACTGTGCATGAGGTCACAGAGGAAGATACATATAAAAGGATTTGATAAAAGAAAATGTAAGAGATGATTGGAGGAAGAAAGCAATGTGAAAAATGAAATAAATATGGGAGGAAAATTGGACCTTGTAAACAAGAAGAGAATTTCTAGAAAGAGAGAATGGGCAACAATCATAAATAATGCAGAAGTTTTTAGGAGACTTGAATGTGTTGAATCTGCCTTATGAATAGGATGATGAAACTATTATCTGAATAATACAAATTGCAGAGGTATTGAAGAAGTCAGGGCGGTGGATTTCTTAAATAATTTTTTTTTTTGGTCAATGCTTTTCTGTAGTGATGTCTGAACTAGTAGTGTCCAAAGTTTACCCTTATATTTCTTTTGTAAAAGTAATTAAAACATGCTTCTTGTGAATGTGTGTTGAATGCATAAAGAGCAAAAGATACTGTTCATTCTCTTTGTTTAAAAAAAAAGCAAACAACAGCAACAATAAAACAAATACAATATAAAGCATGACTGGAGCAGCAGAATATGTCAATGAGACACTCAGTTAAAATTATATCTGGAAACCCAAGAGTAGAATACAGTAATGTATTAGAGTTCTGTATCAGGGTAATTGACTTATATCAGCTGCCTCAATTTCTTCCCATAGTTGACTACATCAATGTTGGGGAAGATTCAAATGAAAAGATGAAAGTAAGTGATTTTATTATGGGTTCCCTTATGGCTCAGCTGGTAAAGAATCTGCCTGCAGTGCAGGAGACCTGGGTTCAATCCCTGGATTGGGAGGATCCCTTGGAGAAGGGAAAGACTACCCACTCCAGTATTCTGGCCTACAGAATTCCATGAATTATATAGGCCATGGGTCGCGAAGAGTTGGACATGACTGAATGAATTTTATTATGGATATAGACTTAAAACAACCAAGCTGTAAAGGGTATATGGCTAATATTTTCCTAAAACAGATTACAAAGCTGACTCCAAGGCAAGCCACTGTGAATAGAAGGGAAATCTGTCCATTCAGCGATTGCTTGAGACACCCTATTTGGTAAAACAAAATAATCTAACTAATTCCTTATATTGCTGAAATTTTTATTTTTTCTGAGAATGGGAGATATGAAATAACAGCTTTCCAAATATTGAAGATTAGCACAAAGTTCTTCCAAGTAGTTATGGAGGTCATGGATTTGTTTTCATTTTAAACTCAACTTAATGACAATTGTACATTTTCTGAGGATTAGGATAAGGTCATGCATTCTGTTAGTTTACTTTGTAGTATAGGATATTGAAACTCTTTAATTCTAATTAATAGGGAAACCAAAAATGTATTTTTTTGGTGAAGGTTTTTAAAACAATCTCAAGGAATAAACAAGAAGGAATTACTTGGTGAAGAGGGAATGATAGTAACCTAGGGAATAAATAATCATAATGATGGTATCTTCCTGTTTTATGATAGTTATGCAAATGAAGCAGGTCATTAATTACTCATGAACCCTAGAGTTTAGGAAAACAGACTTCGAAAGTTCGAACACAATTTATTCATATATCTGAACGAGATATTCAGACACTCTGGATCATACAATTTTTTTGAAGTATATCTCTTTGTGCAATTATATATGATATCAGTAGAAATAAATGGAAGTATAGTTTAAAAGTCAGTACAGCTATATATGATATCAGTATGGAAAAATAAATGGAAGTATAGTTTAAAAGTCAATACAGCTATATCTGAGCTCAGAAGAAATTCAGGGGTGAGATATATTTATCTAATATGCAAATAAGGGAAATAAAGCATATACATTTAAGAGTAGCACATAATTTAAGAATAATATAGAAGGTACAATAGAACTGATTTTATAACATGAGCTTTAATTATTGTGAATTCTTGCAATAATTGTATCAGGGTAATTGACTTATATCAGCTGCCTCAATTTCTTCCCATAGTTGACTACATCAATGTTGGGGAAGATTCAAATGAAAAGATGAAAGTAAGTGATTTTATTATGGGGTTCCCTTATGGCTCAGCTGGTAAAGAATCTGCCTGCAGTGCAGGAGACCTGGGTTCAATCCCTGGATTGGGAGGATCCCTTGGAGAAGGGAAAGACTACCCACTCCAGTATTCTGGCCTACAGAATTCCATGAATTATATAGGCCATGGGGTCGCGAAGAGTTGGACATGGACTGAATGAATTTTATTATGGATATAGACTTAAAACAACCAAAGCTGTAAAGGGTATATGGCTAATATTTTTCCTAAAACAGATTACAAAGCTGACTCCAAGGCAAGCCACTGTGAATAGAAGGGAAATCTGTCCATTCAGCGATTGCTTGAGACACCCTATTTGGTAAAACAAAATAATCTAACTAATTCCTTATATTGCTGAAATTTTTATTTTTTCTGAGAATGGGAGATATGAACACAACAGCTTTCCAAATATTGAAGATTAGCACAAAGTTCTTCCAAGTAGTTATGGAGGTCATGGATTTGTTTTCATTTTAACTCACTTAATGACAATTGTACATTTTCTGAGGATTAGGATAAGGTCATGCATTCTGTTAGTTTACTTTGTAGTATAGGATATTGAAACTCTTTAATTCTAATTAATAGGGAAACCAAAAATGTATTTTTTTGGTGAAAGGTTTTTCAAACAATCTCAAGGAATAAACAAGAAGGAATTACTTGGTGAAGAGGGAATGATAGTAACCTAGGGAATAAATAATCATAATGATGGTATCTTCCTGTTTATGATAGTTATGCAAATGAAGACAGGTCATAATTACTCATGAACCCTAGAGTTTAGGAAAACAGACTTCGAAAGTTCGAACACAATTTATTTCATACATCTGAAATGAAGAATATCTCAGACACTCTGGATAGCACTACAATTTTTTTGAAGTATATCTCTTTGTGCAATTATATATGATATCAGTATGGAAAAATAAATGGAAGTATAGTTTAAAAGTCAGTACAGCTATATCTGAGCTCAGAAAAAATTCAGGGGTGAGATATATTTATCTAATATGCAAATAAGGGAAATAAAGCATATACATTTAAGAGTAGCACATAATTTAAGAATAATATCAGAAGGTACAATAGAACTGATTTTATAACATGAGCTTTAATTATTGTGAATTCTTGCAATAATTGCTTATTAAATATATTCCAACCAGGTAACTAAAGAGTAGTTGGACCACTGTTTAAGGCTGATGTTGTGATGTTTATGTATCATATTGCAGTGGCAGAATCTGCCAACTTTTGTTTGCTTCAGTTTTCTATAGGAAAAAAAAATAATTTAAAAGTATCTACAAATAATATATAATTTCATTTGTAAGAATTAATTGTGACCTAAGCACAACCCTTATGGCAGAAAATGAAGAGGAACTAAAAAGCCTCTTGATGAAAGTGAAAGAGGAGAGTGAAAAAGTTGGCTTAAATCTCAACATTCAGAAAATGAAGATCATGGCATCCAGTCCCATCACTTCATGGGAAATAGATGTGGAAACAGTGTCAGACTTTATTTTTGGGGGCTCCAAAATCACTGCAGATGGTGATTGCAGGCATGAAATTAAAAGACGCTTATTCATTGGAAGGAAAGCTATGACCAACCTAGATAGCATACTGAAAAACAGAGACATTAAGGTCCGTCTAGTCAAGGCTATGGTTTTTCCAGTAGTCATGTATGGATGTGAGAGTTGGACTATGAAGAATGCTGAGCGCCAAAGAATTGGTGCTTTTGAACTGTGGTGTTGGAGAAGACTCTTGAGAGTCCCCTGGACTGCAAGGAGATCCAACCAGTCCATTCTAAAGGAGATCAGCCCCGGGATTTCTTTGGAAGGAATGATGCTGAAGCTGAAACTCCAATACTTTGGCCACCTCATGTGAAGAGTTGACTCATTGGAAAAGCCTCTGATGCTGGAAGGGATTGCGGGCAGGAGAAGGGGACGACAGAGGATGAGCTGGCTGGATGGCATCACTGACTTGATGGACGTGAGTCTGAGTGAACTCTGGGAGTTGGTGATGGACAGGGAGGCCTGGCGTGCTGCGATTCATGGGGTCGCAAAGAGTCGGACACGACTGAGCGACTAAACTGGACTGAAGATGAAATAAGTAATTGTGAGAGCAACCTAACTTCTGTTTATAAATTCAAATTTGGCTATGGCAAATATTCACTAAATAATGATGAAAAAAGTAAAAGTTACCAGAACATTGAGAGCAAGCAAACTGTGATTATTTTAATCTACTCATTTTAATGTTGGTTTACACATAGACGATGAATCAGTACTTTAATAAAAGGTGATATGACCCCTGGCTTCCCAGGTGGCTCAGTGGTAAACAACCCACCTGCAATGCAATAAATGCAGGTTCAGTCCCTGGGTGGGGAAGATCCCCTGGAGGAGGAAATGGCAGCCTACTCCAGTATTCTTGCCTGAGAAAACCCATGGACAGAGACTGGCAGGCTACAGTCTATGGGGTCACACAGAGTCAGACATGACTGAGCCCTGTGCATGACGAGCGTGATATAGCCACTACCGGTGTGGATTAATTCATATTTATAAAATACCCAGTCCTTTATTCTTAATCTTGCTCCAGTAAACAATTGTGGCAATGATACCTTCAGAAAAATGAAAAGCAAAATCAACAATTTTTTTGTGTACATGTAGTTGAAGTGTGAAGTGAAGTGAAGTGAAGCCACTCAGTCGTGTCCGACTCTTTGCGACCCCATGGACTACATGTAGCCTACCAGGCTCCTCTGTCCATGGGATTTTCCAGGCAATAGTACTGGAGTGGATTGCCATTTCCTTCTCCAGGGGATCTTCCCGACCCAGGGATTGAACCTGGGTCTCCCACATTGTAGACAGACGCTTAACTGTCTGAGCCAGAATATTTCATTTCATTCTGTGGCACTTACATATGTTCTTTCATCTAATGCTCAAATTAACCCTATATATTAGAGACAGGCATAGTTCCTTTAACCAGGCTTCAGATTATTGCGCTTTGTAAATATGTGTTTGTTGTTGTTGTTTGTTTGTTTGTTTTTACAAATTGAAGGTTTGTGGCAAACCTGTGGTGGTAAGCAAGTTCATTGACGCCATTTTTCAATACTGTTTTGTTACTTCATGTCTCTGCATTATATTTTGGTAATTCTTACAATATTTCAGAACTTTTTTTTCATTACTGTTATATATGTTATGGTGATCTGTGATTAGTGCTCTTCAATGTTAGTGTTTTAACTGCAAATGTGGGGAAAATAGCAAGAGAACTAGAATTATAAAGAGAAGACTGAAGATGTGGCAAATTGCATCTCATGATAAAACAATTTACTTATATGCTACAGAGAAATCACTCATGAAAGAGTTAATCCATGCAGTGTACTTCATTGTTATCTAATTTTAAGAACCTGCCACAGCCATTCCAAACTTCATCAAGCATCATCCTGAACAGTCAACAGCCACAAACATGGAGTCAAGACCTTCCACCACCAAAAAGACTATGACTTGCTGAAGGCTTAGACAATGGCTCACGTATTTTAACAATAAAGTGTTTTTAAGTAGCTATTTACATTTTTAAGACATAATGCTATTGTACACTTAATAGAGTACACACACACACAAACACACACACACACACACACACAAGTTGCTCAGTCGTGTCCAACTGTTTGCAACCCCATGGATTGTAGCCCCCTTGGTCCACGGGATTTTCCAGGCATGAATACTGGAGTGGGTTGCCGTTTCCTTCTCCAGGGGATCTTCCTGACCCAGGGATCGAACCCGGTCTCCCGCATTGTAGGCAGATGCTTTACTGTCTGAGCTACCAGGGAAGTTCATCAAAGATACAGAAGAGTAGTAGTAAGTTTCAAAAGGATGTCAGCTGAGATCTTTTATAGATGAAATCTACTTCCTAGAAGTCAACTTGCCAATTATATGCACAGCTGGAGACAAGAGGCTTCAAAAAAATAGGTTCAACAATGTAATATAACTTTTGTATACATTAGGAAACCAAAAAAATTGTTTGACTTCATTGTGATACACCCTGTATTGTGGCGATCTAGAACATGCAATGTCTATGAGATATACCAATATTGTTGTAAGTACTGTGATAGCTCATTATGCATCAAATTGACTGCACTACAGAGTGCTCAGTGTTCAGTAAGACATTATCCTGATGTGTCTTTGAGGGTGGCTTTGGATGATTTTAACATTTAGAATTGGTATACTGAGTAAAGCAGATTGCTTTTCCTAATATGGGCAGGTTTCATCCAATAAGTTGAAGACCTCAGTAGGACAAACACTGAAGCTATGGTGATAAGAGAGAATTCCTCCTACCCAACTGCCTTCAAGATGGGACACTTTTTTTTTTCCTCCTTTCAAACTCAATTAAAACATTGGGTCTTCCATGTCTCCACCTTCTGGCTTTCAGACTGAAACTGTACCATCAGACTTGCAGGGTTGCCAGCTTGTCAACTACACGTCTTGGGATTTTCTGTCTGTCTGCCTCTCATACACACACACAGTAGAAATTAAGCCTCTCTGACCTTGGATGGCCCCAGGTAGTTGTTCTCTGGTTTGACGTATAGTCAGGAGCATTGTGTGTGTGTTGGAGGGAGACCATCTTCCACAGTCCCAGAGATGACTGACATAGGATTCAACGTGCCATGTCCTGTCTCACAGTGTAGCATAAATTTTCTATAGTTTCACTGAGACATAAAACACAGTCCCTACATATGGAATTGGGTGTTAGTATATACTGTGAGTTCAGAACCTGGCCTCCCTGCTTCACGCCTACCTAAACATTTAGTCATTGTTCTTCTAGGCCTGGATACCACATAGGAAGCTAAGTATAACTATATAAAGAATTGACTTGTGGAAGAACAAACAAGGTTAGAAAATCACTGTATGTAAATACTTCAGAATAACATAGATTTTTTTTCTCCTATCAAAGGGTTTGCTTCAAATGAAGGTGTGCTATAAATAAATTAAGAATGTTACCAATAAATTCCTTAAGCATGAACCAAAAAATCTTTTGGGAGAGAAGATCTATCATTTATTGAAATGGTATTACTTTTAACTTCATTTCTGTAATCGTAGCCCCAGATTAAATAATGACTCAAGCACCCCACCTGCTACTTATGTGCATGTGCACACACACACATCCTCGTGTGTCTCTCTAAAGGCAGATATTTCTCATTGTGCATTATTATTCTCAGTGTGGTGATCCAGATGCAGGGTGCCTCTGTGATGTGGCTCTGCCTTTCCAAGAGCCCTGTTAATCATCAGCCCCTCTGAGAACTGAAGGAGAAAAAGAGACATGTTCTCTTTCTTAAAAAGAGTGTGCTGTTATGTAGCAGAATTCACTTTTGTTCACATTTCACAGGAGGTTAAAAATTAATCATATAACAATGTTCAACTGCAAGGGAGGTTGTAAAATGAGGTTAGTTATAGTTAAGAAAAAGAGGATACATATTTTTTGGTAAATAGTGTTAGTCACACCACACATGGATCATTCATTGTCTAGATGACCATAGTTTCCCATTCATGAGTCTGTGTGCTCTGTTTAACCCAATAACTTTGAACCCACTGGCATTATATTGGTTAGTAGTGGATAATAATTATAGATTTACTGTGAGTAAAAATTAGTCCTGTGACATTAATCCAGTTCTTTTTACAATAGTGTATTAGCTTACACATTTGGGGACATAAACATTGCATACCTACTTTTGTCAGATGTTTGGCAAAGTTTCTCAAAAAATTATTTGTCTCAGAAATAGAATTGTGGAGTAGATCTCAGCTTAGTTAGATAAATTAACACCTGTTACAATGACCATATCTAAAATGTGCCAGTGTTTATATCAGTGTTGGTTTCTTTGGGGGTCTCCAGTGCTGTATCTCAGGGCTCAGACTGACTCTGTACTCATTAAATACTTTAAAGTTCAAAATGTTTCTTTTATCATCCTTTACCACCAAATAGGGCTTCCCTGGTGGCTCAGATGGTAAAAAGATTCACCTGCAATGCAGGAGACCTGGGTTCAGTCCCTGGGTTGGGAAGATTCACTGGAGGATGGCATGACAATCCACTCCAGTATACTTGCCTGGAGAATCCCCATAGACAGAGGAGCCTGGCAGGCTACAGTTCATGGGGTCACAAAGGATGAGTCATGAATGAGCAACTAAGCACACTACAGCACTGCTAAGTAAAGCAAAAGAGTATGGTTATATTGGTTTGGCTAATAAATTGTTTGGATTTTTCTATAAGGTGTTAGGTAAAAATCCAAATAAATGTTTTGGTCAACCCAATACAAGCAATATTTTAAATTTTCTATTAAGTCTGCAACCTGTTACAAGATGAAAAGAGTAGTACTGTGTTTAGACATCTAGAAACTCCTATGCTAGTCTGTTTGCACCTTAGGAAGCATCACTATGAACAAAGCTAGTGGAGGTGATGGAATTCCAGTTGAGCTATTTCAAATCCTAAAAATGATGCTGTGAATGTGCTGCTCTCAATATGTCAGCAAACTTGGAAAACTCAGCAGTGGCCATAGGACTGGAAAAGGTCAGTTTTCATTCCAATCCCAAAGAAAGGCAATGCAAAGAATTCTCAAACTACTGCAAGTTGCACTCATTTCACATGCTAGCAAGTTCAGTACAATTCAGTTCAGTTCAGTTGCTCAGTCGTGTCTGACTTATTGTGACTCCATGAATTGCAGCATGCCAGGCCTCCCTGTCCATCACCAACTCCCAGAGTTTGCCCAAACTCATGTCCATCAAGTCAGTGATGACATCTAGCCATCTCATCCTCTGTCATCCCCTTCTCCTCCTGCCCCCAATCCCTCCCAGCATCAAAGTCTTTTCCAATGATTCAACACTTCACATGAGGTGGCCAAAGTATTGGAGTTTCAGCTTCAGCATCAGTCCTTCCAAAGAACACCCAGGACTGATCTCCTTTAGGATGGACTTGTCGAATCTCCTTGCAGTCCAAGGGACTCTCAAGAGTCTTCTCCAACACCACAGTTCAAAAGCATCAATTCTTCGGCACTCAGCTTTCTTCATAGTCCAACTCTCGCATCCATACATGACCACAGGAAAAACCATAGCTGTGACTAGACAGACCTTTGTTGGCAAAGTAATGTCTCTGCTTTTGAATATGCTATCTAGGTTGGTCATAACTTTCCTTCTAAGGAGTAAGCGTCTTTTAATTCCATGGCTGCAATCACCACCTGCAGTGATTATGGAGACCCCCAAAATTAAAGTCTGACATTGGTTCCACTGTTTCCCCATCTATTTTCCATGAAGTGATGGGATCAGATACCATGATCTTAGTTTTCTGAATGTTGAGCTTTAAGCCAACTTTTTCACTCTCTGCTTTCACTTTCATCACGAGCAAAGTGATGCTCAAAATTCTCCAAGTCAGGTTTCAACAATACATGAACCATGAACTTCTAGATGTTCAAGCTGGATTTAGAAAAGGCAAAGGAACCAGGGATCAAATTGCCAGTATCCACTGATCATCAAAAAAGCAACAGAATTCCAGAAAAATATCTACTTCTACTTTATTGACTATGCCAAACTTTTGACTGTGTGGATCACAACAAACTGTGGAAAAGTCTTAGGAAAGGAAATACCAGACCACCTGACTTGCCTCCTGAGAAATCTCTATGCAGGTGAAGAAGCAACAGTGAGAACTGGTCATGGAACAACAGACCAGTTTTAAATTGGGAAAGGAGTAAATCAAGGCTATATATTGTCAGCCTGCTAATTTAACTTATATGCAGAGTACATCATGAGAAACACTGGGCTGGATGAAGCACAAGCTGGAATCAAGATTGCTGGGAGAAACATCAATAACCTCATATATGCAGATAACACCACACTTATGGCAAAAAGCAAAGAAGAACTAAAGAACCTCTTGATGAAAGTGAAAGAGGAGAGTGAAAAAGTTTGCTTAAAACTCAACATTCAGAAACTGAGATCATGGTATCTAGTCCCATCAGTTCAGTTCAGTCATGTCCGACTCTTTGCAACCCCATGAATTGCAGCATGCCAGGCCTCCCTGTCCATCACCAGCTCCCGGAGTTCACTCAAACTCATGTCCATCGAGTCAGTAATGCCATCCAGCCATCTGATCCTCTGTCATCCCCTTCTCCTCCTGCCCCCAGTCCCTCCCAGCATCAGATTATTTTCCAATGAGTCAGCTTTTCGCATCAGGTGGACAAAGTGTTGGAGTTTCAGCTTTAGCATCAGTCCTTCCAATGAACACCCAGGACTGATCTCCTTCAGAATGAACTGGTTGGATGTCCTTGCAGTCCAAGGGACTCTCAAGAGTCTTCTCTAACACCACAGTTCAAAAGCATCAGTTCTTTGGTGCTCAGCTTTCTTCACAGTCCAACTCTCACATCCATACATGGGCACTGGAAAAACCGTAGCCTTGACTAGATGGACCTTTGTTGGCAAAGTCTCTGCTTTTTAATATGCTGTCTAGATTGCTGCTGCTGCTGCTGCTAAGTCGCTTCAGTCATGTCTGACTCTGTGCAACCCCATAGACAGCAGCCCACCAGGCTCCCCCATCCCTGGGATTCTCCAGGCAGGAATACTGGAGTGGGTTGCCATTGCCTTCTCCATCTAGATTGCAGTTCATGGCAAATAGATGGGGAAACAATGGAAACAGTGACAGAATGCTTTTTGGTGGGGAGGGGGCTCCAAAATCACTGCAGATAGTGACTGCAGCCATGAGATTAAAAGATGCTTGTTTCTTGGAAGGAAAGTTATGACCAACCTAGACAGCATATTAAAAAGCAGACATTACTTTGCCAACAAAGTTCTGTCTATTCAAAGCTATGGTTTTTCTAGTAGTCATGTATGGGTGTCAGGGGTGGACTATAAAGAAAGCTGAGCACCAAAAATTGATGCTTTTGAACTGTTGTGTTGGAGAAGACTCTTAAGACTCCCTTGGACAGCAAGGAGATCCAACCAGTCCATCCTAAAGGAAATCAGTCCTGAATGTTCATTAGAAGGACTGATGCTCAAGCTGAAACTCAAAAAGTTTGGCCACCTGATGCAAAGAACCGACTCATTTGAAAAGGCCTTGATGCTGGGTTAGATTGAAGGTGGGAAGAAAAGGGGACAACAGAGGAGGAGATGGTTGGATTTCATTGCTGCATCAATGGACATGAGTTTGAGTAAACTCCAGGAGTTGATTATGGACAGGGAGGCCTGGCATGTTGCAGTCCATGGGGTCGCAAAGAGTCAGACACGACTAAGCGACTGAACTGAAACTGAAGTCTGTTTGCACAGCAGCTGAGGAAAACTATGAATGAGACCCTTGGCCTGATTATGATTCATGTGGGAAAAATAGGTTCAGTAAGCCATCAGAATAGCTGAAACAAAAAGGGGAAAGAAGTAGTTCCTTTTGAATTCTGTACTCCTATCAGAGCATCTCTGGGGTGACTTTTGTTCTGTCCCCAGTATTTGAGGGAGACAGTGAAAGATTTGTTGTGTTCGGAGAAAGATATAGAGGATGGTGAAAGTAGGAAAATAAATCTTTAAAAGAAGAATGGAATAAACAGAAATTTTGTTACTTGGAAAAATAGAAGGTAAAGAAATAAATATCAAAAGCTATTCAAGTGGCACAGCAATTAGGTGTAGGACATCTGACCAGAAACTAGTGAACAAATGCTCTTTTAGAATAATTTCATGGCAAAAACACTTGCTAATATTGATTATGTATCTGATATTGTGCCTAAGTCTTTAGTTGGGACGTCTCATTTGGGAAAGGTTGAATATAGAACACTCAGCAATCACTAGTTTCAATTTGAAAATTCCACCCATGTGAATGTTGCCAGATCCTTCTACTAGCAGGTATTATATGTTCCTTCATTAAGATTCAGTCCTGCTCCTTGTAGGAGTTCCCCAGCTAATTTTATTCCAGTGTTCTGCTGATCTTTGCAGGCCTTGTTCAAGTTGGCTTACTCCCTCTGGTTTCGCTGGTTTTGGATGACTTGATTGGAATGGCACAGTTGAGCTTCTCATAGTCTCCCATCTAGCCTTCTAGCCCAGGCTTATTTACATGGCAGTAGCAACGCCTGTTGAGTCCTGGATCACAAATGCTGTGCTATTACTCCTGATGCCTTCAATGGGCCAGTCACAGGTCCAGCCCAGATTCAAGTGGATTAACATTGTAATTCACATAATACCACAGAAGTATGGAGAACTGGTGTATTTTTAAGTTCTACATGTAACAAGAAGTATAAGAAAATTTTTGTAGCTAACAGAAACATTTATTTTGATTGTCATAAGCTTAAAACAATTTTTTGGAGCTTTCATGTTCCAGTTAAGATTTCAGTACTTCTTTTTAATTTTGAATGATGAAAGTAAGTAAAAACTGTATAATTTGTACTTTTAGCATTTCTCATGAGAAACACTTTTCAGAAATCAGTGGTTTCTAGGGACATGAATATCAGTAAAAAAGAAAAAATAATTTTGAGATCTGTGATAAAGGGTACTGAAAGGAGGTGTTCGTGGAAAAATATAAGTTCTTATATTTTGTACAATATCTGTGGTATATTTAATGTGGTAAGCATAAGATTTTCTTTCTCTCTCATTTTTTAAAAAATCCAATTTGAAAATAGATCACATATAAAAAGAAAACCATTGTAGCAGGCAGTAAATTGTGTGTCACATTAGTTGTACATAAAAACAATTCTGTAAAAATTCAAAGGGAGATTGTTTAATTAGTCTGTCTGTGTAATTAAGAGAATTTGTTGTTGGATAAATAGCACTAGTCAAGGCTCAGAGAATAAATATATAGGTCATGGCTTGAGGCCACTGAGGAATCTAATTGCAATGTTGGAAATTAAATAAAAGGAAAAATGTTGACTGAAATTTAGATTAATCAAGCTTGAGAAGTTTTAAATGAAAGAATTGCTAGGCATCTAAATTACTAAAATGTGAAACTAAAAAATTATTCAGGTGAATTAACAACAAGAAATGTATTTTAAGAACATTTAAGTAGTTAGTTTTTTTTTTTGAAAAAAATTTACTTAAACTAAAAACAAAACAAAAATTTGACCCATTTCTTACCTCCTACCTCCAACTTTGGCAAATATCAATCTCTGTATATATGTGCTTTGTTTGTTTGCTTTAGATTCTACATATAGGAGAGATAATACATTATTTGATTTCTCTAACTTATTTCATTTGGCATAATGCCTTGAAGTCTATCGATGTTTTCACAAGTGACATGATTTCATTCATATGGCCAAATAATATTCTATGGAAGTAAAGTCCAATGCTTTAAAGAACAGTATTGCTTAGAAACCTGGAATGTTAGGTCCATGAATCAAAGTAAATTGGAAGTTGTCAAACAGGCAATGGCAGAGTGAACATTGATGTTTTAGGCATCAGTGAACTAAAACTGGACTAAACTAAAATGGACCAGAAGGAGCGAATTTAATTCAGATGACCATTATATCTACTATGGTGGGCAAGAATCCCTTAGAAGAAATGGAATCACCCTCATAGTCAACAAAAAAGTCTGAAAGGCAGTAATTGGGTACAGTCTCAAAAATGACAGAATGATCTCTTGTTTCCAAGTCAAGCCATTCAATATTACAGTAATCCAACTCTATGCCCCAGCCACTAATGCCAGAGAAGCTGAAGTTGAAAGGTCCTATGATGACCTACAAGACATTCTAGAACTAACACCAAAAAGATTTCCTTTTCGTTATAGGGGGCTGAAATGCAAAAGTAGGAAGTCAAGAGATACCTAGAGTAACAGGCAAGTTTGGCCTTAGAGTACAAAATGAAGCAGGGCAAAGGCTAACAGAGTTTTCCCAAGAGAACACACTGGTCATAGCAAACACCATCTTCCAACAACACAAGACAAGACTCTACACATGGACATCACCAGATGGTCAACACCAAAATCAGATTGATTATATTCTTTGCGCCAAAGAGAGAAGCTCCCTACAGTCAGCAAAAACTAGACCAGGAGCTGACTGTGTCTCAGATCATGAACTCCTTATTGCCAAATTAAGACTTAAATTGAAGAAAGTAGGGAAAACCAATAGAGCATTCAGGTATGACCTAAATCAAATTCCTTATGATTATACAGTGGAGGTGAGAAATAAATTGAAGGTATTAGTTCTGATAGAGTGAATGAAGAACTATGGACAGAGGTTCATGATATTGTATAGGAGACAGTAATCAAGACTGTCCCCAAGAAAAAGAAATGCAAAAAGCCCAAATGGTTGTCTGAGGAGGCCTTACAAATAGCTGTGAAAAGAAGAGAGGCTAAAGGCAAAGATAAAAAGGAAAGATATACCCATTTGAACTCAGAGTTCCAAATAATGGCAGGGAAAGATAAGAAAGCCTTCTCAGTGATCAGTGCAAAGAAATAGAGGAATAAAATAGAATGGGAAATAATAGAGATCTCTTCAAGAAAGTTAGAGAATCCAGGGGAATATTTCATGCAAAGATGGGCACAATGAAGGACAGAAACAGTATGGACCTAACAGAAGCAGAAGATATTAAGAAGAGGTGGCAAGAATACCCAGAAGAACTATCCAAAAAAGATCTTCATGACCCAAATAAGGACAATGCCGTGATCATTCAACAAGAGCCAGATATCTTGAAGTGCGAAGTCAAGTGGTCCTTTGCAAGCATCAATACAAACAAAGATAGTGGAAGTGATGGAATTCCACATGAACTATTCCAAATTCTAAAAGAACATGCTGTTAAAGTGCTGCATTCATTATTCCAGCAAAACTGGAAAACTCAGCAGTGATCATAGGACTGGAAAAGGTCAGTTTTCATTCCAACCCCAAATAAAAGCTATGCTAAAGAATATTCAAATTCAGTTCAATTCAGTTCAATTCATTTCAGTCACTCAGTCGTGTCCGACTCTTTTTGACCCCATGAATTGCAGCACACCAGGCTTCCCTATCCATCACCAGTGCCCAGAGTTTACCCAAACTCATGTCCATTGAGTCAGTGATGCCATCCAGCCATCTCATACTTACACAACATTGGACTCATCTCATACACTAACAAAGTAATGCTGAAAATTCTCTAAGCAAGGCTTCAACAGTATATGAACTGAGAACTTCTAGATATTCAAGCTGGATTTAGAAAAGGCAGAGGAACCAGATATCAAATTTCCAACATCTGTAGGATCATAGAAAAAGCAACAGAGTTTCAGAAAAACATCTGCTTCTGCTTTAGTGACTATGCCAAAACCTTTGACTATGTGGAGCACAACAAACTGTGGAAAATTCATAAAGAGATTGGAATACCAGACCACCTGACCTGCCTCCTCAGAAATCTCTGTGCTGGTCAAGAAGCAACCATTAGAACCAGACATCCAACAATGGACTGGTTCCAAATTGGGAAAGGAGTATGTCAAGGCTCTATATTGTCACCCTGCTAATTTAACTTGTATGCAGAGTACATCATGAGGAATGCCAGGCTGGATGAAACACAAGCTGGAATCAAGATTGCAGGGAAAAATATCAATAACCTCAGTTATACAGATGACAGCACCCTTAAGGGAAAAGGAAAGGGAAGAGGAACTGAAAGTGAAAGGGGAGAGTGAAAAGGCTGGTTTGTTAAAACTCAACAATCAGAAACTAAGATCATGGCATCCAGTCCCATCAGTTCTTGGCAAATAGATGGAGAAACAATGGATACAGTGACAGGCTTTATTTTGGGGGGCTCCAAAATCACTGCAAATGGTGACTACAGCCATGAAATTAAAAGACACTTGCTGCTTGGAAGAAAAGCCATGACCAACCTAGACAACATGTTAAAAAGCAGAGACATCAATTTGCCAGCAAATGTCCATCTAGGCAAAGCTATTTTTTTAGTAGTCATGTATGGATGTGAGAGATGAACCATAGAGAAAACTGAGCACTGAAGGAGTGATGCATTTGAAGTGCGGGGTTGGAGAAGATTCTTGCGAGTCCCTTGGACTGAAAGGAGATCAAACCAGTCAATCCTAAAGGAAATCAGCCCTGAATATTCACTGGAAGGACTGATGCTAAAGCTGAAACATCAATACTTTGGCCACTTGATATGAAGAATGGACTCATTGGGAAAGACCCAGATGCTGCGAAAGGTTGAAGGCAGGAGCAGAAGGGGACACCAGAGGATGAAATGATTGGATGGTATCATGGACTCAGTGGCCATGAGTTTGAGCAAGCTCTGGGACTTGGTGATGGACAGTGAGGCCTGGCCTGCTCCAGTCCATGGTGTTGCAAAATGTCAGACACGACTGAGCTACTAATCTCAACTGAGTAATATATTGTATATTTGTATCACATCTTCTTTATCCATTCATCCATTGATGGACTCATAAAATGCTTCCATATTTTTGCTATTGTAAATAAACCTGCTATGAACCTGGAGGTGGTGCAGTGGTAAAGAATCTGCCTGCCAACGCAGGAGATGCAAGAGACACAGGTTTGACCCCTAGGTTGGGAAGATCCCCTGGAGTAGGAAATGCAAGCCACTCCAGTATTCTTGCCTGTGAAATCCCATGAACAGAGAAGCCTGGTAGGCTACAGTCCACAGTGTCACAAAGAGACAAAACTGAGCACGCATGTGTGCGTGCACACACATACATACACACAAACCCAGAGGTGCATATATCATTTTGATTTAATGTTTTTCTTTTTCCTTTGGATAAATAATCAGAAATTAAATTGCTAGATCATATGTCAGTTCTATTTTTAATAAATACTTGAGGAATGTCCATACTGTTTTCCATAATGAGTACACCAATTAATATTCCCTCAAGCAGTTCATAAGGGATCCCTTTTGTCCATTTTCTTGATACTTATTTCTTGTCTTTTTGATAGTAGCCATTCAACAGGTATGAGATGATATTTCACTGTGTTTTTATTTGCATCTCCCTGATGATTGATGATGTAGAGCATATTTTTATGTACATGTCGATCATCTGTATATTTTCTTGGAAAATATCTATTCAGACCATTTGCCTATGTTTTAAATTAAATTTTCTTTTATTATTTTTAGTTGTATGAGTTCATTACATCTTTTGGATACTAACCCCTTATCAGATATATAATTTGAAAGCATTTTCTCTCATTCAGTAGGTTGCCTTTCACTTTCTGTTCCTTTGCTATACAGAGGCATTTTCATTTAATGTAGTCTCAATTGCTTGTTTTTGTATTTGTTGCTTTTCCTTTTGATATCAGATTCAAAAAGTCATCACCAAGATCTATGTGAAGGACCTTTATTGCCTATTTTTCTTAGCCCTAATCCATTCTAAGTATGGTATGATAAAGTGATCCAGTTCAAACTTTTGTATATGGTTGTCAAGTTTTCCAAACATCATTTATTATAGTTATTTATTTACTGTCTTTTCTCCATATATATTATTGATTCCTTTGTCATAAATTAATAGGCCATATATATATATGAGTTTATTTCTGGGCTTTCCATTCTATTCCATTGATCTAATAGTCTGTTTTTATGCTAATACCATATTGTTTCGATTAGTAAAACTTTGCAATATAGTTAGAACTCAGCATAATTCCTTCAGCTTTTTTCTTCTTTTTCAAGGTTGTTTTGACCATTCAAAGTCTTTAATAGTCCCATACAAATTTTAGGACTGTTTTTTCTATTTCTGTGAAAAATACCATTGTGATTTTCATAGGTATTGCATTCAATCTCTATATGCTTTGGGTAGTATGGAATTGTAATGGTTTAGTGGGTAAAGGTCTTTCACCTTTGTGGTTAAATTTATTCCTAAGTATTTTATTCTTTTTAATGAAATTGTTAATGGGATTCTTTCTTATATTCTGTTTCAGAAAGTCACTTATTTCTGGATAGAAATGCAATGATTTCTGTATATTGATTTTAAATCATGCAATTTCACTGAATTCGTTTATTAGCTATAATAATTTTTTAGTGAAATCTTTATGGTTTTTTGTATATAGTATCATGACATCTGCAAATAGTAAACATTTTACTTCTTCTTTTTCAATTTGGTTATCTTTTATTCTTTTTTTGATCTGGTTACATTGATTAAGGCTTCCAATACTAATACTGAAAAAAAAATGGTGATAATGGGCACCTTGTGTTGTTCCTAATCTTATAGGGAAAGCTCTTACTGAAACATGAATGTTGGCTATGGGCATGTCATATTTATTTTATTGAAGTATGTTCCTTGATATACACTTTACTGAGAGATTTTATCATCAGTAGATGTTGAATTTTGTTAAAAGCTTTCTCTGCATCTATTGAATTGATCATATGATTTTTATTTTGTCTTATAAACATGATTTATTAAATTGACCTGTTTATGGATGTTGAACCATTTTAACACTCCTGGAATAAATCCCAGTTGATTGTGATGTGTAATTCTTTTAATGTATTATTGAAGTTGGTTTATTAATTTTGTGTTGAACATTTCTACATCTGTGTTCATCAGGGATACTGGCCTGTAATTTTCTTTTCTTATGGCATCCTAGTCTGGTTTTGGTATTAGGGTGGTGCTGGTTATACAAAATGAGTTTGGAAGAGTTCCTTTCTTATTCTGTCTTTTGAAAGAGTTTAAGAAGGATTAGCATTGATTCTTGCTTGAATGTTTGGTAAAATCTACCAGTGAAGCAGTATGGTCCTCGACTTTTGTTTGTTGGAGGTTTCTGATTACTCCTTTAATCTCTTTACTAGTAATTGGTCTGTTCAGATTTTTTTTATTTTCTGTTTCTTAAGTCAATATTGGTAGGTTGTATCTATCTGTTGTATGTTCCTAAGAGTTTATTTCTTCTAGGTTGTCCAGTTTGTTGGCACGTCATTGCTCATATTGCATCATGTCATTGTTCACAGTCCTTTTGATTTCTGCAGTATCAGTTGTAAAATCTCCTCTTTCGTTTCTTAATTTATTTCAGTCCTCTCTTTTATTCCTTGCTGAATCTATCTAAAGTTATGTTAATTTTGTTTATCTTCATGAAGAACCTGCTGTTAGTTCCTTTTTTTTTTTTTCTATTGTCTTTTTAGTCTCTATTTCATTTTTTTTGTGGGGGGTATAATTTTTGTTAGTTCCTTCCTTCTACTAACTTTGATTTTCATTCTTCCTTTTCTAGCTCCTCAAGTTGTAAAGTTATATTGTTCATTTGAAACTTTTCTGTTCCTTGAGTTAGGTGTTTATCATTGTGAACTTCTTACAATTGTTTCTACTGCATGCCATAAATCGTGATTGTTAAATGTCTATTTGCATTTGTCCAAAGGTAATTTTTTCATTTCTCTTTTGATTTCTTCTTTGACCCATTGGTTGTTCAGTTGTATGTTGTTCAATCTCCATATGTTTGTGAACTTTCCATTTTATTTCAGTATTTCACATCTAGCTTCATAAATTTTGATTTGAAAAAAAAAAATGCTTGATAGAGTTTCAGTTTTCTTAAATTTGAGATTTGTTTGTCTCCAAATGTGTATTCCATCTTGGAAAATGTCCTACGTATTCTTGAAAATAATGTATATTCTTTTGCTTTTGGATGGAATGTTCTATAAATATCTGCTAAATATCTCTAGTCTAATGTGTCATTTAATGCCAGTGTTTCCATTTAGGTTTTCTGTCTGGATGTGAATGGAGTACTAAAATCCCACTGATGTAATTCACTGATCTAAGTGGGGTAACAAAATTCACTACTATTATTGTGTTAATGTCTATTTCTCCTAGTAGGCCTGTTAATATTTGCTTTATATATTTAGGTGCTCCTATGTTTAGTGCATAAATATTTACAGATGTTATATCTTCTTATTAAATTGATTCCTTTATTATTATGTAACATGCTTCCTTTTCTCTAATTAAGGTCTCTGTTTAGAAGTCTATTTTGTCTTATATTAGTATAGCCACTCCAGCTTTCTTTTAGCTTCCATTTACATGGATTTTAAAAGTTCAATTCCTTCACTTTCAGTCAGTGTGTTCTTAACTCTGAAGATCTCCTCTCGTAGGCTGCATATAGATGGATCTAGGTTTTTGTTTTTATCCATGAAGCTAGTCTGTTTCTATTTATTGAAGAATCTGCTCCATTAGTATTTAAAATGATTATTGATAGGTGTGTATTGAAATGTTATTAATTGTTTTCTAACTGTTTTTGTAGTTTTTCTCTTTTTTCTTCTCGATCTTTTGCTTTGTGTTTTGATGAGTTTCTTTAGTACTATGCTTATATTCTTTTTTCTTTATCTTTTATGTGTTAACTATATTTTTTTGTTTTGTGGTTATCAGGAAAATTACATATGACAAATTATATTTATAACAGTCTATTTTATTTTTGTTTCTTTTTAATATAAATTTATTCATTTTATTTTATTATTTTTAATGTAAATTTATTTATTTTAATTAGAGGTTAATTACTTTACAATATTGTATTGGTTTTGCCATACATCAACATGAATCCGCCACAGCTATACACGTGTTCCCCATCCTCAACACCCCCTCTCCTCCCTCCCTGAACCGTCCTTCTGGTTGTCTCAGTGCACCAGCCCCAAGCATCCAGTATCATGCATCGAACCTGGACTGGTGATTCGTTTCATATGATATTATACATGTTTCAATGACATTCTCCCAAATCATCCCACCCTCCCCCTCTCCCACAGAGTCCAAAAGTCTGTTCTATACATCTGTGTCTCATCTGTTGTCTCACATACAGGGTTATTGTCACCATCTTTCTAAATTCCATATATGCATTAGTATACTGTATTGGTGTTTTTCTTTCTGGCTTACTTCACTCTGTATAATCGGCTCCAGTTTCATCCACCTCATTAGAAATGATTCAAATGTATTCTTTTTAATGGCTGAGTAATACTCCATTGTGTATATGTACCACAGCTTTCTTACCCATTCATCTGCTGTTGGACATCTAGGTTGCTTCCATGTCCTGACGATTATAAACAGTGCTCTGATGAACATTGGGGTACATGTGTCTCTTTCAATTCTGGTTTCCTTGGTGTGTATGCCCAGCGGTGGGATTGCTGAGCCATAAGGCAGTTGTATTTCCAGTTTTTTAAGGAATCTCCACACTGTTCGCCATAGTGGCTGTACTAGTTTGCATTCTCACCAACAGTGTAAGAGGATTCCCTTTTCTCCACACCCTCTCCAGCATTTATTGCTTGTAGACTTTTGGATCACAGCCATTCTGACTGACGTGAAATGGTACCTCATTGTGGTTTTGATTTGCATTTCTCTGATAGTGAGTGATGTTGAATATCTTTTCATGTGTTTGTTAGCCATCTGTATGTCTTCTTTGGAGAAATGTCTATTTAGTTCTTTGGCTCACTTTTTGATTGGGTGGTTTATATTTCTAGAATTGAGCTACATAAGTTGCTTGTATATTTTTGAGATTAATTCTTTGTCAGTTGCTTCATTTACTATTATTTTCTCCCATTCTGAAGGCCGTCTTTTCACCTGACTTATAGTTTCCTTTGTTGTGCAGAAGCTTTTAAGTTTAATTAGGTCCCATTTGTTTATTTTTGCTTTTATTTCCAATATTCTGGGAGGTGGGTCATAGAGGATCCTGCTGTGAAGTATGTCAAACAGTGTTTTGCCTATGTTCTCCTCTAGGAGTTTTATGGTTTCTGATCTTATATTTAGATCTTTAATTCATTTTGAGTTTATTTTTGTGTATGGTGTTAGAAAGTGTTCTAGTTTCATTCTTTTACAAGTGGTTGACCAGTTTTCCCAGCACCACTTGTTAAAGAGATTGTCTTTACTCCATTGTATATTCTTGCCTCCTTTATCAAAGATAAGGTGTCCATAGCTAACACCTATCCTACTCAAACTCTTCCAGAAAATTGCAGAGGAAGGTAAACTTCCAAACTCATTCTATGAGGCCACCATCACCCTAATACCAAAACCTGACAAAGATGCCACAAAAAATGAAAACTACAGGCCAATATCACCGATGAACATAGATGCAAAAATCCTTAACAAAATTCTAGCAATCAGAATCCAACAACACATTAAAAAGATCATACACCATGACCAAGTGAGCTTTATCCCAGGGATGCAAAGATTCTTCAATATCTGCCAATCAATCAATGTAATATACCACATTAATAAACTGAAAAATAAAAGCATATGATTATCTCAATAGATGCAGAGAAACCCTTTGACAAAATTCAATATCCATTTATGATAAAATCTCTCCAGAAAGCAGGAATAGAGGGAACATACCTCAATATTATAAAAGGTATATATGAGAAACCCACAGCAAACATTATCCTAAATGGTGAAAAATTGAAAGAATTTCCCCTAAAGTCAGGAACAAGACAAGGGTGCCCACTTTCACCATTACTATTTAACATAGTTTTGGAAGTTTTGGCTACAGCAATACCAGCAGAAAAAGAATTAAAAGGAATCCAAATTGGAAAAGAAAAACTCTCGCTGTTTGCAGATGACATGATCCTCTACATGGAAAACCCTCAAGACTCCACCAGAAAATTACTAGAGCTAACAATAAAATGTGGAAATTTCTTCAAGAGATGGGAATACCAGAACACCTCACCTGCCTCTTGAGAAATCTGTATGCAGGTCAGGAAGCAACAGTTAGAACTGGACATGGAACAACAGACTGGTTCCAAATAGGAAAAGGAGTATGTCAAGGCTGTATATTGTCACCCTGCTTATTTAACTAATATGCGGAGTACATCATGAGAAACGCTGGACTGGAAGAAACACAAGCTGGAATCAAGATTGCTGGGAGAAATATCAATAACCTCAGATATGCAGGTGACACCACCCTTATGGCAGCAAGTGAAGAGGAGCTAAAAAGCCTCTTAATGAAAGTGAAAGAGAAGAGTAAAAAAGTTGGCTTAAAGCTCAACATTCAGAAAACTAAGATCATGGCATGTGGTCCCATCACTTCATGGGAAATAGATGGGGAAACAGTGGAAACAGTGGCAGACCTTATTTTTGGGGGCTCCAAAATCACTGCAGATGTTGACTGCAGCCATGAAATTAAAAGACGCTTACTCCTTGGAAGAAAAGTTATGATCAACCTAGATAGCATATTCAAAAGCAGAGACATTACTTTGCAGACTAAGGTCCATCTAGTCAAGGCTATGGTTTTACCTGTGGTCATGTGTGGATGTGAGAGTTGGACTGTGAAGAAGGCTGAGCGCCGAAGAATTGATGCTTTTGAACTGTGGTGTTGGGGAAGACTCTTGAGAGTCCTTTGGACTGCAAGGAGATCCAACCAGTCCATTCTGAAGGAGATCAACCCTGGGATTTCTTTGGAAGGAATGATGCTAAAGCTGAAACTCCAGTACTTTGGCCACCTCATGCGAAGAGTTTACTTATTGGAAAAGACTCTGATGCTGGGAGGGAGTGGGGGCAGGAGGAGAAGGAGATGACTGAGGATGAGATGGCTGGATGGCATCACTGACTCAATGGATGTGAGTCTGAGTGAACTCCGGGAGATGGTGATGGACAGGGAGGCCTGGCATGCTGCGATTCATGGGGTCGCAAAGAGTCGGACACGACTAAGCGACTGAACTAAACAGTCCATTTTAAAGTTGATAATAACTAAGTTTGGTCTCACTGAAAAGCTCACTATTGTTCAGTTCAGTTCAGTTCAGTCTCATCCAACTGTTTGAGACACCATGAAACACAGCATGCCAGGCATCCCTGTCCATCACCATCTCCGGAGTTCACTCAGACTCACATCCATCGAGTCAGTGATGTCATCAAGCCATCTCATCCTCTGTCGTCCCCTTCTCCTCCTGCCCCCACTCCCTCCCAGCATCAGAGTCTATTCCAATGAGTAAACTCTTCGCATGAGGTGGCCAAAGTACTGGAGTTTCAGCTTTAGCATCATTCCTTCCAAAGAAATCCCAGGGCTGATGTCCTTCAGAATGGACTGGTTGGATCTCCTTGCAGTCCAAAGGACTCTCAAAAATCTTCCCCAACACCACAGTTCAAAAGCATCAATTCTTCAGCACTCAGCCTTCTTCACAGTCCAACTCTCACATCCATACATGACCAAGGAAAAACCATAGCCTTCACTAGATGGACCTTTGTTGTCAAAATAATTTCTCTGCTTTTCAACATGCTGTCTAGGTTAGTCATCACTTTTCTTCCAAGGAGTAAGCGTCTTGTAATATCATGGCTGCAGTCACCATGTGCAGTGATTTTGGAGCCCCCCAAAATAAATCTGACACTGTTTCCACTGTTGCCCCATCTATTTGCCATGAAGTGATGGGACAAGATGCCATGATCTTTGTTTTCTGAATGTTGAGTTTTAAGCCAACTTTTTTACTCTCCTCTTTCACTTTATCAAGAGGCTTTTTTGTTCCTTTTCAATTGCTGCCATAAGGGTGGTGTCACCTGCATAGCTGAGGTGATTGATATTTCTCCCAGTAATCTTGATTCCAGCTTGTGTTTCTTCCAGTCCAGCATTTCTCACGATGTACTCTGCATGTAAGTTAAATAAGCAGGGTGACAGCATGCAGCCTTGTTGTACTACTTTTCCTATTTGGAATGAGTCTGTTGTTCCAGTTCTAACTGTTAAAACCAGTTAGTCCAGTTCTAACTGTTGCTTCCTGACCTGCATACAGATTTCTCAAGACACAGGTCAGGTGGCCTGGTATTCCCATCTCTTTCAGAATTTTCCACAGTTTATTTTGATCCACACAGTCAAAGGCTTTGGCATAGTCAATAAAGCAAATATAGATGATTTTCTGGAGCTCTCATGCTTTTTTGATGATCCAGCGGATGTTGGCAATTTGATCTCTGGTTCCTCTGCTTTTTCTAAAACCAGATTAAACATCTGGAAGTTCATGCTTCATGTATTGCTTAAGCCTGGCTTGGAGAATTTTGAGCATTACTTTGAGATGAGTGCAATTGTACAGTAGTTTGAGCATTCTTTGGCATTGCCTTTCTTTTTTTATTTTTTTATTTTTTTTTAATTTTTATTTTTACTTTATTTTACTTTACAATACTGTATTGGTTTTGCCATACATTGACATGAATCCACCACAGGTGTACATGCGTTCCCAAACATGAACCCCCCCCTCCCACCTCCTCCCCATAACATCTCTCTGGGTCATCACTGTGCACCAGCCCCAAGCATGCTGTATCCTGCATTGGACATAGACTGGCGATTCAATTCTTGCATGATAGTATACATGTTTCAATGCCATTCTCCCAAATCATCCTACCCTCCCCCTCTCCCTCTGAGTCCAAATGTCTGCTCTACACATCTATGTCTCTTTTGCTGTCTTGCATACAAGGTCATCATTGCCATTTTTCTAAATTCCATATATATGTGTTAGTATACTGTATTGGTGTTTTTCTTTCTGGCTTACTTCACTCTGTATAATCGGCTCCAGTTTCATCCATCTCATCAGAACTGATTCAAATATATTCTTTTTAATGGCTGAGTAATACTCCATTGTGTATATGTACCATAGCTTTTTATCCATTCATCTGCTGATGGACATCTAGATTGTTTCCATGTCATGGCTATTATAAACAGTGCTGCAGTGAACATTGGGGTACATGTGTCTCTTTCAATTCTTTGAGATTGGAATGAAAACTGATCTTTTCCAGTCCTGTGGCCACTGCTGAGTTTTCCAGATTTGCTGGCATATTGAGTGCAGCATCATCTTCATCTTTCAGGATTTGAAATTGCGCAACTGGAATTCCATCACCTCCACTAGCTTTGTTGATAGTGATGCTTTCTAAGGCACACTTGACTTCACATTCCAGGATGTCTGGCTCTAAGTGAGTGATCATACCATCATGATTTTCTGGGTCATAAAGATATTTTTTGTACGGTTCTTCTGTGTATTCTTGACACCTCTTCTTAATATCTTCTGCTTCTGTTAGGTCCATACCATTTCTGTCCTTTATCAAGCCCATCTTTGCATGAAATGTTCCCTTGGTATCTCTAGTTTTCTTGAAGAGATCTCTCGTCTTTCCCATTCTGTTGTGTTCCTCTATTTCTTTGTATTGATCGCTGAAGAAGGCTTTCTTATCTCTTCTTGCTATTCTTTGGAACTCTGCATTCAGATGCTTATATCTTTCCTTTTCTCCTTTACTTTTCAATTCTCTTCTTTTCACAGCTATTTGTAAGGCCTCCCCAGACAGCCATTTTGCTTTTTTGCATTTCTTTTCCATGGAGATGGTTTTGATCTCTGTCTCCTGTACAATGTCAGGAACCTCAGTCCATAGTTCATCAGGCACTTTATCTGTCAGATCTAGACCCTTAAATCTATTTCTCACTTCCACCATATAATCATAAGGGATTTGATTTAGGTCATACCTGAATGGTCTAGTGGTTTTCCCTACTTTCTTCAATTTAAGTCTGAATTTGACAATAAAAATTTCATGATCTGAGCCACAGTCAGCTCCTGGTCTTGTTTTTGTTGACTGTATAGAGCTTCTCCATCTTTGGCTGCAAAGAATATGATCAATCTGATTTCAGTGTTGACCATCTGGTGATGTCCATGTGTAGAGTCTTCTCTTGTGTTGTTGAAAGAGGGTGTTTGCTATGACCAGTGCATTTTCTTTGCAAAACTCTATTAGTCTTTGCCCTGCTTCATTCCACATTCCAAGGCCAAATTTTCCTGTTACTCCAGGTGTTTTTTGACTTCCTGCTTTTGCATTCCAGTCCCCTATAATGAAAAGAACATCTTTTTTAGATGTTAGTTCTAAAACGTCTTGTAGGTCTTCATAGAACCATTTAACTTCAGCTTCTTCAGCATTACTGTTTGGGGATAGACTTGGATTACTGTGATATTGAATGATTTGCCTTGGAAATGCACAGAGATCATTCTGCCTTTTTTGAGATTGCATCCAAGTACTGCATTTCAGACTCTTTTGTTGACCATGATGGCTACTCCATTTCTTCTGAGGGATTCCTGCCCACAGTAGTAGATATAATGCTCATCTGAGATGAACTCACCCATTCCAGTCCATTTTAGTTCCCTGATTCCTAGAATGTCGACGTTCACTCTTGCCATCTCTTGTTTGACCACTTCCAATTTGCCTTGATTCATGGACCTGACATTCCAGGTTCCTATGCAATATTGCTCTTTATAGCATCAGACCTTGCTTCTTTTACCAGTCACATCCACAACTGGGTATTGATTTTGCTTTGGCTCCATCCCTTCATTCTTTCTGGAGTTATTTCTCCACTGATCTCCAGTAGCATATTGGGCATCTACTGAGCTGGGGATTTCCCCTTTCAGTATCCCGTCATTTTGCCTTTTCATACTGTTCATGGGGTTCTCAAGGCAAGAATACTGAAGTGGTTTGCCATTCCCTTCTCCAGTGGACCACATTCTGTCAGACCTCTCAACTATGACCCACCCGTCTTGGGTGGCCTCACAGGCATGGTTTAGTTTCATTGAGTTAGAGAAGGCTGTAAACCTAGTGTGATTAGACTGACTAGTTTTCTGTGATTATGGTTTCAGTGTGTCTGCCCTCTGATGCCCTCTTGCAACACCTACCGTCTTACTTGGGTTTCTCTTATCTTGGACGTGAGTTATCTCTTCACAGCTGCTCCAGCGAAGTGCAGCCACTTCTCCTTACCTTGGACGAGAGGTATCTCCTCACTGCCACCCCTCCTGACCTTGAACATGGAATAGCTCCTCTAGGCCCTCCTGCTCTGGCATAGCCACCGCTTCTTGGACCCGGGGTTGATCTTCCCAGCTGCCACCCCTGGCCTCAGATGCAGGGTAGCTCCTCTCAGCTGCCACCCCTGACCTCGGACTGGGATAGCTCCTCTCAGCCATTCCTGTGCTGTCGCAGCCTGGCACTCTCGGCCACTGCCCCTGACCTCAGATGTGGGGTATCTCCTCTTGGCAGCCACCCCTTTGGCATGGGGTTCTCCTGGCTTCTGCCCCTGACCTCGGACGTGGAGTAGCTCCTTTCAGCCACGCTAAGTGCGCCAGTCACAGCCACCCATTTAGAATTACTATTGTTACTTTCCCCTCAAATATTGTGTTTTTAATGTCACATTTTACATCTTTTTATTTTCTGTATCCCTATTATAATCATATAATCAAACTATTATAATCATATTTTTACTACTTTTGTCTTTTAACCTAACTTTACAAGTGATTAAAGCCTGAAATTTACTATATATTCACCATTCCTTTGAGATTTATTTTTCATGTTTTCTTGTTGCTAATTAACTCTTTCTTTTCAGTTAAAATAATGTCCCTTTAATAATTTTGTAAAGTCAGTTTAATGGTGATGTTGTAAATAGCCCATTAAGCTAACTGTCTCTTCACTTTTTTCATTCTTTTTGATGCTCTTATTGAGTTCTACTGCCTTGCTTTGAGCTGACTGATCCTTTCTGCTTGTTTATTTTGCCGTTAAAAAAATAAATATATTTTTATGCTCAGTTATTATATTCTTCACTTCTGTGACTTCTGTTGGGTACTTTCTTATATTTTCCACCTCTTTGTTTAATTTCTCACTGTGTTCATCTATTATTCTCCACAATTGTTTTGAGTATCATTACTTTTAACTCTATTGGATAAATTACTTATCCTTGTTTCATTAAGGTTTTCTTTTTTTTCCCTGATGTTTTATCTTCTTTTCTTCATTTGGTTCACGGTCCTCTGTTCTTCATTTTGCTTAACTTTCTGTATTGGTTTCTGTCTTATCAATGAAACAACCACCTTTACAAGTCTGGAAGGACTGGCCTTGTGTAGGAGATGAACTTTGTCATTAAACTGTCTCAACTCTTGATTGTCTCCCAAGACACTGTGCTTGTCCAAACTGTCTATTATATTTTTACTAGCTACCAGTATTTGAGGATGTGCTAAGTCCTGTCAGTGTCTTATACTGGAGAAGCTCCTCATATAGATTTAGACTGACAGGAAGCCAGTCTCTCAGGCATCATCTTTTTAATGTATGCAAATATATATAATCCCATAGGACTGTAAGCATGAGTTCTGCCATCCACAAGAACCAGACAATCTGGAGTTGTCCCTGTGTGGAAGTCACAGAGATGAGTGCCCCAGATGAGTGTGTATGCTCTTTTCTCGCTGATACTTGTAAGCTGGGGCAAGGCAGAGGGAAAATGCAAGATGCATCTGCAGCCTGTGTTCCTTGAGAGCAGTTCCATAGGCTACGAAATGTGTGCCAGACCTGAAGACTTCCCCTCAGGCCAGAGTTTCCAGGACAATTTTTCTCAGAAAGATTGGAGAGAGTACCTCAGTCCACAGTCTGTGAAGTGCCTTGGAGGTGTGTGTGTGTGTGTGTATGTGTGTGTGTGTGTGCATGTGCGCGTGTGTGTGCGTGTGCACAACATTTAAGTCACTTCAACCGTGTCTGACTCTTTGCAACTCCATGAACTGTAACCCACCAGGATCCTCTGTCCATGGGATTCTCTAGGCAAGGATACTGGAGTGGGTTGCTATGCACTCCTCCAGGGGATCTTCCTGACCCAGGGATCGAAGCAGGGTCTCTTATGTTGACCTGCATTGGCAGACAGATTCTTATACCACTAATGCCACCTGGGAAACAGTAGTCTGCCAAGAAATGTCTCTATAATTTCCACAATCCTATGAAATCCAGGAATGAAAGACCCTTCAGCCACCAGAGACAGATGATCAAAGGCTGTCCCCTGGGCAGAAACTGCAAAAACCAGAGCACCAGAAATAAAAATCAGGGTACAAAATGCATGTAAAAACTCCCTTCCAGTAGATGCTGGTGCTCTGGCACATGGATGGAGCATGAAGATAGCTCCCACCTTCTGAGTTCTCTGGAAGGGACTGCAGCCAGCCCCTAGATGCATGATTAATTAGAAGTCCGCTCCTTCGGCCGTAGTCATTTTGATTACCTAATAGAACTTCTTCATAGAAAAAAAGTAGCTCCTGGGTCTATTGCTTTTTGCTGTGCCCTGGGAGCGGTAGATGTTTAAAGATCCTTTCTCCATTAGTTACAGTCCTGTGGGATCCACTGGGCTCCAGAACCAGGCAATGTAGAGGTGTCCCTAGCTGCAGTCACAAAAAATTGGGGTACCAGGCAAGAATATGAGCTCCTTTTTTGGTGACATGAATTATTATAGTTGCATGGCACCACGAATGTAAGCTCTGCTGGACTCCAGAGCCAAGGCAATCAAGAGGCATCCTCTGGGTGGCAGGAGTAAAAAATGGGGGAAGAAACTCATGTAAAATCTGTCTCTTGGAAGATACTAGTGTTCTAGAGCATAGCAAAAGGAGAGCACAAAGATCGCATTAGCCAAGTATCCATCCATGGAAAGTGTTCCAGCAGGCTGCTAGATGTGTTTGCTGAATTAGACATCTGCCCACTTGGCTTGCACTTTAATATCAACACAAGAGTATCCCTCACTTTCAGTCTGGATGCAGTCAACTGCTATGATCTGGGCTCTGGGGTGGGTGAGTCTGAGCCCGTTAAAACCAGTTTCTCAGATTGCTTCACTTCAGTGTGGTTTTCTTCTCATTTGCCAGTCTTGAGGGTTTGCTACAGGATGTGAGCCCCACTGGTTTTCAAAGGTACATGTTTTGGGGTTTTATCTCTAAAGTGCATATTCTTTAAAGTTGGGGTGCGTCATGGGGGCTTTAAATGCTTCACTCCTTAGGGAGAAGCTCTGGGTTCCAAGTTCCCTCATATTGTGACATGCTATACCCAGGGTAGGGTTTATGGCAAGATTGTGGGCTATTGTGACCTATCCATTTCTGTGTGGTTTTATTCTCATTTGCCTAATTACCAGTGGCTTAGTTGCCACTTAGGCAGCCTTTATGGTTTTTTTTTTTTTTTTTTTCTTTTGGTGGAGGTCGGGGGAGTTGTTGTCATTGTTTGTTTTTAGAGGAAATTGTTCTATATTGAGCTGTAGATTTAGGGTGTTTGTGGGGGCAGGTGAGTTCAGGGTCTCCCCACATCACCATCTTGAACTGGAACCATCTAATTTTGTATTTAAATTAAAAGATAATGAGACAGATCAGTGAGAACGTTGTTTTCATAAATTTATAGACTTTGGCATTAAATATTAGTGGTAAAGATCCCCCCTGCCAGTGCAGGGGATATAAACAGACAGGGGTCGATCCCTGAGTTGGTAAGATCCCTTGGAGGAGGGCATGGCAACCATGATTGAAGCAACTTAGCATGCATGTATGTATTAAATATTGGATTAGTTTTAATGGTGAAATAGTGTGATTTTATTATGGAATCATTAAAAGAAAAGTAACAGGTAAATACCTGTAAATACTGTCACAGGTAAAGTTATTCCTAAACCTCTCTGTTGTTTGACTGGAACATGAGCATGCTGTGTGAGAAGAATGGGCTGACTAGGGGAGGCACCATCAGGAAGATTCTCATGTACTTGCCTCCATAGAGAGCAACAAATATTGTCAGTTATTCCAATTTGAAACCATGCTGGGAAACCAACAAAGCACTCAAGTTACTTGCCTTGATAAATCTGTTCTCTTGCTGAAGAGCAAACAGCCTCCCTTGACATCTTTCTGCCAAAAAGTTCATCCAGAGACAAAATATAACACTCCTTTCCCAAAGACTGAATTCTGTTTTTTTTTTCTCCTTTATTTTATTTTTTATTATTTATTTTTTAATTTTTATTTTTACTTTATTTTACTTTACAATACTGTATTGGTTTTGCCATACATTGACATGAATCCACCACGGGTGTACATGAGTTCCCAGAGACAGCAAGAGACACAGATGTGTAGAGCGGACTTTTGGACTCTGAGGGAGAGAGAGAGGGTGGGATGATTTGGGAGAATGGCATTGAATTCTGTTTTTAAAATGTTACATTTGCCTGTTTACAGATATAAACTATATATAATTAATGTCTTTTGGATTCAGCTGCATGCTAGCTTAAAATGTGGGTGCTATTCTTTGATGATGCTGACAAAAATATGACCAATGTTTTCCACAAAACATACTACCTAATATTACTTTTATTCTCAAATAAAATGAATTTTTTAGGCCAATGTAACTTGCATTTCCACAAAGAAGTTCAGATTCTGAGTAGCTGGGTGGAGGTAAAGGTTTTTCAAGACAGAACTCACTATGTGAAGACAGGTACCAATTATATCAAAATATTATAAAAATATATTCCCAATAATTAATAGCCCAGGGATAGTAAAATATTTATCTATCAATGACATTTCTCCCATAATGTTACCCTAGATATATATAACTTCATATTAAATCATTTTAATACCCATATTCTCTCTTCTCTGTTATGACTAGAACAATAAAATGCTGATTTTGAGAGCATTTATTTGATTTAAATATTTAATGGTTATGACATAGTGTTCTATGATCTTATCATGTATTTAGAAAAAAAAAATCAGTGACCAGTCTAGGGGTTGTGAACACAGTGATAAATCTCTTGCTTTTAAATTTTCCACAGTCCTGGTGTGAAGCCTGTGCCAAAGACCTACTGGGAGTTATGAGAGTAGACATTAAGGTAGGAAGCTCATATCTAGAGAGAGTAGTGAAAAGAAACTTCCCAGGAAAGGAGACCTTTGAGTTGAATTTTAAAGAATAAGTAATTTCTGTAGACAGTAATAGGAAAATATTCTGTTTGGGAATATATTATATTAAATATTCCTCAAAACAAGGCATAATTTTTGGACATAATATATGTATGCTATGTATAGCTATTATGGCTAGTTTTAACTATTATAGCTAATCTATGTTACCTAAAATATTTAACCAGACCTGGAATTTGGCAATTATTGAGTAGATTATTATGAGAAGGTGTGCATTGGGAGAGTAACATAGGTTTTAGGTATGTGTGAGAAGAAAAGGGGGCTTTCCAGATGGCACTAGTTAAAGAACTTGTTTGCCAATGCAGGAGACATAAGTAAGAGACAAAGGTTTGATCCCCTGGAGGAGGAAATGACAACCTATTCCAGTAGTCTTGCCTGGAGAATCCCATGGATAGAGGAGCCTGGCAGGCTATGGCCCATAAGGTCTCAAAGAGTTGGACACAACTGAAGCGACTTAGTAAACACACCTGAGGAGAAAAGGAAAGAAGTAGATCACTATAGTTTAAGGGAGCAAATAGGATGCACATATTTTCCAGAGATTAGGCCTTGAAACATAATCTCTTTCTATGGCCTATAAGAAAGAAAATTTAGAAACCTTCTTGTACGACTTGATGTATATTTTCCTTAGTGTTAGTATAGATATATTAGGTTTAAATTAACTGATTGTTCAATTTCCAAATATCCCAATATAAATATTTCTTTTTATTTCTTGTTATGAAAAGTATCATATATTTAAAAGCTTCTTATTGAATTCCTTTTTCTTCTTAAAGGTTAAGAGAGTGTAAGTGTTAACCATACAGTTGTAAGGCATATGTTAAACCTCTACACCTGTCCCTCTTTTTGGTTTTATGTTTAGGAATTCATGACCAAGCAATTGGCATCTATGAGACACATCTACTATAAATCAAAATTTAGTTGCAAACCAGCAACTTAAAGTTTAAATTTATTTTTATAAAATTCATAATATATTTTTATAAAAATTGAAGCATGAGAGTATTACTTGATTTTATTACATAATTTAAGTACATCTGATTGAATCATTTCTGATAAAATAAATGCATTTGCCTAATTGTTCTGTATTATTGTCAGGTTTTAGAAGGCAGCATGTTTAATTGTTGGTATATTCTAGATTAAAACATTCAATATTTAAGAGTTTCTGCTAAGGTGCTACAAATACAGTACAGAGTGTCTACAGCTTTATGACATGTTAAGAAAAATTAAAACACAAAGTCCCACCATGCTGCTTATTATTTTATAAAACTTATCAAGATTTCTTCTATTTCCTGCTGCTGCTGCTGCTGCTGCTGCTGCTAAGTCACTTCAGTCGTGTCCGACTCTGTGTGACCCCATAGACGGCAGCCCACCAGGCTCCCCTGTCCCTGGGATTCTCCAGGCAAGAACACTGGAGTGGGGTTGCCATTTCCTTCTCCAATGCATGAAAGTGAAAAGTGAAAGTGAAGTCGCTCAGTCGTGTCCGACCCTCAGCGACCCCATGGACTGCAGCCCTCCAGGCTCCTCCGCCCATGGGATTTTCCAGGCAAGAGTACTGGAGTGGGGTACCATTGCCTTTTCTGATTTCCTGCTAAGCATACTTATAATATATTAAATATATATTATATTTAATATATGTATAATATAATATAATACAATCATTGTGTTTGTCTTATAAATAAGGTAAATTAAAACTAACTTCAAAACTCTCTAGTGAATTTTTATTTTATAGAAACTATTTATTCCCATATAATATTATTTTCTAACAACTTAGTTTTATTCCTTACTTTCAAATTTGTACCAATAATTATAAATGCCTAAACTATCTACTGTAATACCTATTAAAGTGATAGGTACAGCCCCATTGTGTCATACAAAATGAAAGGTATTCTGCAAAACATTTCACTGCTACTAATATTCCTGTTTATTTTTAGTGGCCCTCTTAAAATGAAATTGTTTCCTAATTATACCCTACTGTTTTTCTACCTTAATATTTCCATGTTATTAAGGCATGTCTAAAAATGACAGGGGAGTCATTGCAAATCTCATTAGTTTTTATATCCCTGAAATTCAGTTTCATCAGAGAACTCCTGTATTTTAAGATACATCCTTAATTTTATTCCTTTAGCTGATATGAAATATATAATCACTCATTTGAGGGAATAAATGTTTGCAGTTTGAGTTTAACTTTTGGTGGAATTCACAGTCTGCAGCAATTAGAGAAGGGTGCTGGCCATGTGAAATTTTTAGAAGATTAATTAGAATAGCTAATAAAAAATTTTGCTTCAGTATTGGGACAATGTAGTGAAGTGGCGTAGCTGTGTGAATTTTAATAGTTGGTATTCTTGGTGAATTATTCAGTGTCTGTTGCATGCTGGGAACTGTTGTTTGAATCTAGTAAAATCAATGACATTAATCAATTGTTAATTTTATTTATGCAGTCACATATATAGAGAGGGGAACCACTGCTGCAAATTATAGCTATCATAAAGTTTTGAGAAATAGTTGTCAGTCATTTATTATAGACCAGGCAATACAAAACCAGTGGAGTGTCCTACAAATAATCATCCAGTTTCTTTACATTGAGGAACTCATTGAATTAGGGAGTATTGATGACTTCTGTTCATGAACATTTTTCTGTACAGTGAAAGTGCCAGGTTCTCTTCATTCTCTTTAAATATGGCAACAATTTCTTCTGATGAGGGAAAAATCATCATTACCATAAATGCCAACTTGTGGAGCACAAATTTCTTATTGCTGTTTTGACCTACTTACCTTTATTTTGTTAGCAGAGGCTGTGAATATTTAGTGTTACTTTAGACATCAAAGAATGAAAACAATAAAATTCATAAGACAACCAAGATTTATAGCAATTTCCCTAGGAGAAGAGATCAATAGTTCATCTAGATGGATATATTTCTTCTGAGTATTTATTTTCCAAATAAGACCAGATATTTTAGAGGAAAACAAAGCTAATTTGCTACAGGGAATATCTTTTCTTTATTCCATTAATGATTATATAAACGAAAGTGATGTATTCAAAGTCGGGGTAGAATTATTATTCTACTTCAATAATGAATGAAATACTTTTTAATTTAAAACATGTCCTCTTTTCATCAAATTTTATAGAATAAATTATAGACTTTTAGTCATTTTTTGTGTCTCATTATGCATGAGACTATACCTGATAGAATTAAAAAGTTTGAGAATGGGGACTCAAAAAATAGCAGACATATATTTTTATGAAAGTGAAAAAGCCTCTGACCAGCTGCTCTGTGACTTTAGTGTATAATAGAACTACTCGGAGCAGTATTTTGTTCCTTTGTAAGCTATTTATGTGCACTGAATTTTGTCTCCACTAAAGTAGGTAGAATTACTTTCATACCACAGAGTAATATTTATATATGATCAATGTACTATATAAAATAGAGTAACAAATTAAAAGCTAACTAAAGTTGGACTCTGAAAAGAAAAGCTTTAAAAATTTAATAGGCTTTTAGATGGTGGAACTAGAATTAGTTTTCCAAAGCAATGGGGATTTGTTATAAATACAATGTATCCTGTGAGTCTGGACCCTGGTTTTTCAATGTCTGTCATCTCATTGTAAGACATATTTAGTATTCTGCGTTATTGTGGTTGTACTAACAAATTCTGTGCGCTTAAGACCATAGTCCAAATGTTGATGCAAAATAACATTTTTTTTTTATCAGAAGTATTTCTTAATCAGGATCAGTTAGTGTTGGTTAACATTATAATAAAAAGAAATTAAATCCATGTTTACAGGCACCAGGAAATTATTATCACAAGAAGGGAAAATATATATTCTAGTGGTATGTGGATAGTTGTTACATTATACATTCTAGACTCCCTATCTGCCTAGGCCTTTGGACAACCTCTTCTATACTATCACAAGAAAGCTCTGTCATATCATCTTTATTTGGTATAGACTACTTTTGGTTCTAACATTCAGTCATCCAGTCAAAATGATTCAGGAATATCTATTCAGTTAGACTATATGAAGTAGAGAATTTCTGTTTAGTACATAATGTCAACAAATTTAGATTGAACAAAGATTATATTTTTTTCACCTTGATCCAACACACCAAGAATTCATTCCCATACATAAGCAGAGACATCACTTTCTGACAAAAGTGAGTGAGTGAAAGTCGCTCAGTCATGTCCAACTCTTTGCGACCCCATGGACTATACAATCCATGGAATTCTCCATGCCAGAATGATGGAGTGGGTAGCCGTTCCCTTCTCCAGCTGACAAAGGTCTGTATAGTCAAAGCTATGGTTTTTCCAGTAGTCATGGACCATGAAGAAGGCTGTGCACCAAAGAATTGATGCTTTTGTATTGTGGTGCTGAAGAAGATTCTTGAGACTCCCTTGGATAGCAGGGAGATCAAACTTAACCCTAAAGGAAATCAACACTGAATATTCATTGGAAGGACTGATTTTGAAGCTGAAGCTCCAATACTTTGGCCACCTGATGCAAAGAGCCGACTCATCGGAAAAGACCCTGATGCTGGGAAAGACTGAGGGTAAGAGGAGAAGGGGATGATAGAGGATGATGGCTGGATTGCATTAGTGACTCAATGGACATGAATTTGAGCAAACTGTGAGAGATAGTGAAGGACAGGGAAGCTTGGTGTGCTGCAGTTCATGGGGTCACAAAGAGTCAGATGACATAGTGACTGAACAACAACAAGATTATATTTTTTTCACCTAGATCCAACACACTGAGAATTCCCTCCCATACATACTCCCCATAATTGTCTACATAATTAGCTAAATTTTGCAATTCTTTTGATGAGGCTGCTAAGTCTTGCTAAATCAGACTAAGTACCTGAATCCCCAGGGCTTGCGTGGTGCAGGGATGAGCTAAATCAACTGTCTCCTGTCTGAATACTACCTTGGAGGAGGCTATAACCCTTTCTTCAGATAAAAGTAAGCCAAACACCTCAGACAAAGAAGGAAGGACTTCTGCTATTGGCAAAGGTTTGGTAGAAATAAAAGGTTCAAGTCTTTACCTTCATCAGAATTTACACACATATAATCTTTACTTATATAACTCATTTCATTGTTTTCAATTGAGCCACTAACAAAGGATACTGTTTGCGTATGACCATGATTTATCATTTTGGTAAACTCTTTTTTTTAGTTTTAATTGGAGCACATTTATCAGATCACCCTGGTTAAAAGGAAGTCCGTATTGTTGAACCCAGGTATGATCTTTATTTCTAATATCATTTTTTTTTTAATTGTAAGCCTACTGGGTAGTGGGATCACTCAGAGAAAAGACTGATGGACATCCACAGATTGAGTTGCCAGATCTGCCTGATTTTTGACTACCTTCTCTTCTTTGGTGAGCATTCATGTGGAACAGACTCAGTCCATTCTGGGAGATTCACCTGCATAACGTTTCCTTCCCTTATTTGTCATCAATCTTCTTTTCAAGTCTGTAAACGTCTATATGTGTGAACCAGTAGCCTGTGTTAAGAGTACAGATCTATGATTCAAGCTAAAAATTCCTTAGAGGCAGAATAAAAACAACAAAGCAAACAAATGCAAAAAAAAAAAAAAAAAGATATACTGCTCCAAGTTCTGCCTATTACGGAATTTTCTTTCCAAATGTCTGTTGAGAATAACCCAACTGGGACTATAGTTGTTTATTCTGGTAGATGTCATCATATCATGAAAAAACAACTGCAGAACATTAAACTTGTCATATTGAAGTCTCTGTGAAGACTTATGTGGACTGAGAAACTGCTAATGGCATAAAAGAAATACCCAGGGTGTAGGAACCATTTATTCCTCAAACTTAATAGTGCTTCTAAGAAACTGCTTGAGTTCAATATTGAATGTGATTGGTTTTAGGTGCCAAATAACACATCGACTTTATTCCCAGTCTGACTCAGCCATATATCATTTTTTTTTTAAACTCTGTGTTCTGCTCAAATATGTAATGAATACATAACAAAGCACCTGTTTATATTCTCTCCTCCCTTATTTAGTACCATCAAAATCTGTTCCCCATGCCAGGATCACCATTACAAATAGGCACAATCTTATAATTCCTTTGATGTGTAACCCTTTTGTTCTTAGATTTGATTTTGTAATTTACTCCTCGGCCATAACTAATTCTGATTGTAGTTATTAATCAGGAGTCATAAGGAAAGTTGGTTATCACCTTGCAAAGAAGCTACATCATGTGATGTCACAACGGGATCCTCATGAAAAACAGCACCAGCGTCATATGGCAGGAAGGGACATCCCACTCTTTCCCATAATAGTTCTTGCTTCCGCATAATAGGCTGGTGTGGCTGTGAGTTTGATCGACTTTGTGACTCAGCAGTGCACAGAATTAAATGCTGTATCTGACTTTGGTATGTCAATCATGTGTCTTCAAATGGACTACTTTAAGGTAATCATGCTTCCATGCTCTGGGCCAGGCAAGTGAAGTCGCTCAGTTGTGTCTGACTCTTTTTGACCCCGTGGACTGTAGCTCACCAGGCTCCTCTGTCCATGGGATTCTCCAGGCAAGAATATTGGAGTGGGTTGTCATTTCCTCCTCCAGGGGATCTTCCTGACCCAGGGATTGAATCTGGGTTTCCTGCACTCCTGTTATTTACTCTCTGGGCCTTACTTTTCAATGGTAACTGCATAGTTTCAATACCTCCAAACATGTTTTTGAATAGATAAATTCCAACACTGGATAAATGGATCTGGAGGGCTTATTGCCCCAAATTACTTCTAGTACCAAATATTATATGAAATATAATCTGTAGTAAATAATGAAACCTTTCTAGATATTTTAAAGAGAAAATATTTTTGCACAAACACTCATTTAGTTGGAGAATCAAGAAGGCACTCACTCAGGGTTGCATTGGCTGTGATGCAGAGACCAAGGAAGCTTCCTTGAGGAGTCTTATATTCAACTTTCTGAAAGAATTCTGATGTTTAGAGTTTTTAATAATATTCACTGCAAGTCAAAGTCATACATCTATTTTTCTTCTTTTCAACAGATTGGTAGTAACTTGTGAAATAATATTAGAGAATTTGTGTGTCTATTTTTTAAAAATAATAAAATGTTAAATTTATGAAAACACAGAAACTGTAGAATAAAATGCTGAACCCACTGGACTATAATTCTATAAATAACTACAAAGTTTAAAGAAAACAGTGAGGAAAGACACTATTTTATAGGAAAATAAGTCCTTGCTTAAACCCAAAGAAAATAATACAATCAAATACAAAGGACAAGTTTCATAAAATGCCTAAGTCCAAACACAAAGGTATTGTACCAAGGATACATATAGTAAAGACATTGATCAAAATAACAGTGAAAGTCATGGAGAAGTATACTGAGACAAGGTTAAATTTCTATTTTTTTTTAAAATGTTACAACTTACTGCTTTTGATGCCAGTAAGATATTATATAGCAGTATTTTGTCAAGAGGACTGTCATCTTGAAATATTGTATTTCTAAGAGAAAAGAAAGGAACAAAACCAGCTGTTGGAATCATTTTCTTAGGGTATGAAGATTATCTTTTTCTTTTGCTCACACAGTTAATAACTATACATTCATGTTCTTTTTCATTGGAGGCCCCACCATCCTGAATTATCCAGGCAAGGGTTTGATTTTGTCTTTGCCAGATTCTGAAGGTTGCACTTTTTTTGGACTGACATGATGTTAATTTCTCATATTACATTTCTGATACAATGTTGGTAATGATTTATCTGTGGCCTCAAAAAGACATGTCCAAGTCTTCACCTCTAGTACTTGTGAATGTGACCTTATTTGGAAATAAAAATTTGCAGGTATAATTAAGAATCTCCAATATTATTCACAATATCCAAAAGCTTGAAACAACCCATAGGTCTATAAGCGAATGAATGAATAAGAAATTGTGATACTTACATACAAAGGAATTTATTCCCTTATAAAGAAAGAAAGCCTGTAACGTTTTACAAGGATGAAAATTGAGGATATTATATTAAGTGAAATAAGTATTCATAAAGATTATGGTTACAGTATATGCATCAAACTTATAGAAGCAGAAAGTGTATTGGTGGTTGCCAGGGGCTTGAGGGTGGGGAGAGAAGAGAAATAGGGAAGTGTTCAACAGATACAGAGCTTCCATTTTGCCAGATGAAATATTCTGCTGCTGCTGCTGCTGCTGCTAAGTCACTTCAGTCGTGTCAGACTCTGTGAGACCCAAGAGACGGCAGCCCACCAGGCTCCCCCGCCCATGGGATTCTCCAGACAAGAACACTGGAGTGGGTTGCCATTTCCCTCTGCAATGCATGAAAGTGAAAAGTGAAAGTGAAGTCGCTCAGTCATGTCCGACTCCTAGCGACCCCATGGACTGCAGCCTACCAGGCTCCTCCATCCATGGGATTTGCCAGGCAAGAGTACTGGAGTGGGGTGCTATTGCCTTCTAGAGTCAATGTAAACGGGCTTCCTTTGTGGCTTAGCTGGTAAAGAATCCACCTGCAATGCGGGACACCTGTGCTGGGAAGATCCCTGGAGAAGAGAAACACTACCCACTACAGTAATCTGACCTGAGAGAATCCCATGGACTGTATAGCAAAGAGTTGGACATGACTGAGTGACTTTCACTTCACTTCAATGTAAGCAGAGTTAGCATGTACAGTGAACTGTACAGTTAAATAGGATAATCACGAAGGTGTGATCACTCATCTAGAGCCAGACATCCTGGAATGTGAAGTCAGGTGGGCCTTAGAAAGCATCAATACAAACAAAGCTAGTGGAGGTGATGGAATTCCAGTTGAGCTGTTTCAAAGCCTGAACGATGATGCTGTGAAAGTGCTGCACTCAATATGCCAGCAAATTTGGAAAACTCAGTAGTGGCCACAGGACTGGAAAAGGTCAGTTTTCATTTCAATCCCAAAGAAAGGCAATGCCAAAGAATGTTCAAACTACCACACAATTGCACTCATCTCACATGCTAGTAAAGTAATGCTCAAAATTCTCCAAGCCAGGCTTCAGCAATATGTGAACCATGAACTCCCTGATGTTCAAGCTGGTTTTAGAAAAGGCAGAGGAACCAGAGATCAAATTGCCAACATCTGCTGGATCATGGAAAAAGCAAGAGAGTTCCAGAAAAACGTCTATTTCTGCTTTATTGACTATGCCAAAGCCTTTGACTGTGTGGATCACAATAAACTGTGGAAAGTACTGAAAGAGATGGGAATACCAGACCACCTGACCTGCCTCTTGAGAAATCTGTATGCAGGTCAGGAAGCAACAGTTAGAACTGGATATGGAACAACAGACTGGTTCCAAATAGGAAAAGGAGTATGTCAAAGCTGTATATTGTCACTCTGCTTATTTAACTTATATGCAGAGTACATCATGAGAAATGCTGGACTGGAAGAAACACAAGCTCTAATCAAGATTACTGGGAGAAATATCAATAACCTCAGATATGCAGTTGACACCACCCTTATGGCAGAAAGTGAAGAGGAACTAAAAACCCTCTTGATGAATGTGAAAGAGGAGAGTGAAAAAGTTGGTTTAAAACTCAACATTCAGAAAACGAAGATCATGGCATCTGGTCCCATCACTTCATGGGAAATAGATGGGGAAACAGTGGAAACAGTGTCAAACTTTATTTTGGGGGGCTCCAAAATGACTGCAGATGGTGACTGCAGCCATGAAATTAAAAGACATGTTCTCCTTGGAAGAAAAGTTATGATCAACCTAGATAGCATATTCAAAAGCAGAGACATTACTTTGCCAACTAAGGTCCATCTAGTCAAGGCTATGGTTTTTTCCAGTAGTCACGTATGGATGTGAGAGTTGGACTGTGAAGAAAGCTGAGCACCGAAGAATTGATGCTTTTGAAGTGTGGTGTTGGAGAAGACTCTTGAGAGTCCCTTGGACTGCAAGGAGATCCAACCAGTCCATTCTGAAGGAGATCAGCCCTGGGATTTCTTTGGAAGGAATGATGCTAAAGCTGAAGCTCCAGTACTTTGACCACCTCATGCGAAGAGTTGACTCACTGGAAAAGACTCTGATGCTGGGAGGGATTGGGGGCAGGAGGAGAAGGAGATGACAGAGGATGAGATGGCTGGATGGCATCACTGACTCGATGGACGTGAATCTGAGTGAACTCTGGGAGATGGTGATGGACAGGGAGGCCTGGCGTGCTTTGATTCATGAGGTCACAAAGAATCGGACACGACTGAGCAACTGAAATGAACTGAACTGAAATAGGGTTGGCTTTGATTTTTTAAATTAAAAAAAAAAAAAAGATATGGGGTCCTAACAAACCTATAATATAAACATAGCAGGGAAAAGAAGAGAATTCTGGCTACTTAGACAGCATATTAATCAGTTAAGGCCAACTAAATTATTTGTAATTTGCACAGTTCTTTAGATATTCTATAAAGAAAAGACAGAAGGGCATATATGAAAGCAGGGTGAACAGGTTTATCTAGAAACCTTACCATTTTTATGTAAGTTACCTAATATATCACTAGATGTAAAAGCGGAAACCACTGACTCTGAAGCCAGCCCATAAACTTGACATCTGATGCAATGCATTGTGTTAAATGCAGTCATCCACATCCAGCCTTCCTCCAGGTGATATGCAGTGGCATTACTCCCCTGAGCCACCTCCTTAGAGATGACTGTCTCCAAGTCACAGAGCTTTGCAGCACATTGCAGCTCCTCCTCACTTATGTACACCCAAGACGTGCATGCAGCATGTCTTAAGCAGCTTGCCTAATGCATGCCTGTTCTGACCGTTTTTTTTTTTCCCCAGATGGAACACAGAAACATCTTGTGTCCTTTTCTTTAAAATCATCACTCATGATTTTCTATTTATCTCTTCTCCTCCAACTTTGTAATATGTATCTGTGGTAACAGTAGGGAGCCTCTGATTGTGATTATGTTTGTGCCATCCTCTAACGCCAGGTTGTGGGACCATTAAGATACTGATATGAATTCAACACTTCCAAAAAATTTAAAGCCAAATGGGCTCCAGAACTCGTGTTCCTTGCTGGTCAATGTAGTCTCCAGGTCTGAATCTCTGAACAGGTATTGCTGTCACCTGCTTCAGGAACAACAGACGTCTGGAAAGTGCCTTTCTTCTATTGTGTTGACCCTTGGCAAGTGTTTTCTGCCCATGTGTACTGCACAACATTTATGTGAGAAACTGCTTCTCCAGGTGCTGCAATAACTAATACATAGATACTTTTGGAGGATTTTTATAATTGTCAAATTTTTTTCAGAAACATTTAAAAAGTTAAAGACCTCACTGTTAACTACATGCCAAAGTTAATACTATAGGATTTTTCTCTGTCAAAGGATAAGTCTAATTTTAAAATTTACATTGCTACTGAGAATTACATAGACCAGATTTTCAAAATTTTATTATTGATGAGAAATTGTCTTGTGTTTGCTGGGTTCTACTTGTAGGCCAGAACATAGCACAGTCTTTTTTGTTTCTCTCTCTCTCTTTGTTTTGCCTATTTGGGACTAGATCAAACATTTTAGAATATAGGAATCCCAAGAAGGAGAATTGATATCAAATGCTTCGATAAGCTTTAACGGAGCTATTTTAAACAAATTTGATTTCCAAAGTCAAGGACATGTTTAATTATTCAACGATATCTTTGGAGACTGGGTATCTATTTTCAAAGTTGGCTTTTATCAGAATTCTAACTTTACCAGCAAACTGTAGTATTAGTATGAGCAAAACAATCTAGTGGTCAGCAGATTGTCAACACAGAATGCTGTCAGGGTCAACTACACAGTTTTTGGGGCTCAGTGAGAAATGAAACTGTGGAACACCTTGTTCAAAATGCAGGAAAAATGTACTGTTCAAGGTACTAACACATAGAGGTTTTTGCACTTTCTCTGAGGTTTCTCCCTGAGTTCTCATGGTGTTTCAATTTGCTATTTGTCAAAGTAAGAAAAAATAATGTTTTTATTTAGTTAAATGTTAGTTTAATGTTACTAACATGAGTTTTACCATTCATTTTTATTTTGTACAATGCCAGATTTATTTTTAATTAATTTTTATTGGCGTATAGTTGCTTTACAATGTTGTGTTAGTTTCTCAAAAAAACAAAAAGTATAAATATCATTTGATCCAGCTATCCCACTACTGGGCATATACCCAGAGAAAAACATAATTCAAAAAGACATATGCACTTTAATGTTCATTGCAGCATTATTTACAATTGCCCAGACATGGAAGCAACCTAAAGGTCCATCAACAGAAGAATTAAGAAGATATGGTCCATGTAATGCCAGTTTTAAAGGCAAATAGAACATTCTACTCAAATGCAGAACGGCCCCCAACACCTGACTTGTATGTTGCATTGCGTACATACATATGTGTACCTGCTGAAACAGCGGACGTGATGCACAGAACTGACTCAAGTGCTTTCATGGTGTTTCTCTACACGTACACAGTCATCCACCACGCTCTACCTTTGGCTTACTGATTCTGACGGTGATGATCTGAAAGGGAAGGGACTGCTATGTTATGCTGTCTTTCTGTTTCCTCCTATGTCATCAGTTTCAAGCTAAGTGATTGAATTTAGAGGGTTCTTTGATTGTTGATGTTTCTTGGAATGTCATTACCTTCTTTGTGAGTTCTGTTTCAGGTGCAAAGCGTGGCTTCTTATAGTTGTCAGTACCCAGGCTTACTCAGTCCTAGAACTCACACACACACTTCCCCTGGACTTGTTTTGAATCTTGCTTAACACTTTTCCTGTGGTTCATGGGTCCACAGAGATCCTATGCTCATGAGTGCATATGCAAATCAGATGACAGGGAATGTCTGATACACATATTAAGTGTATCTCCTTTGCTCACAGCTGACTCCATTGCACTTAGATTCTCTTGTAAAACAGCAGTTCTGAGATACAGAACATTATTTGTAATGTTAAGACAGTTACAGAATATTAATCGTAGGGCCCTTCTCAGTACAGGGCTTTATGTTCTTGCATTTTCACTGGTCACATGCCCATGAATTCAGCCCTAAATGCTGCCTTAATACAAAAATGATTCAGGAGTAATTTTATTTGAAAAATCATTGCAGTACAATTTCAGCAATAAAAATTAATGTTACTCATAATAATTGTTAGTAGCTCATGTATACAAATCAAGGAAGCTTGAACAGAACACTAACAGATAGTTATAAACCAAGTTGAACTGCTACCCTGAGCCTAGAAAGCAGTGGGCACCAGCAATTAATTATTTCAATATTTAATTATTTAATTGAATAAGTATATATTGGCATGGATAATTTTCACTCCTTCTTAGCTTTAAACGATTGAATACTTTAGAAAATAACTATTGGTAAATACAAGATACTAGATACAGGCATAAAACTCAAACATTAATGTTTACTTTTTAAAAATATAAAGATTGTCATTATATTTCTGATTTAGTAATAGATTTCATTAATTATTTTTGGCCCCCCCTTTAATGCCAGAATTCTGCCTATATTGTAGTTTAAAAAATACCAGTTTATCGGAATATGACTGAGCAACTTCACCTTCACCTTCCTATTCTTACATTTTTTTCTTTCTTCCTGCTCATCCATTAGCTTTAGGAGAAGGTTACAAATTGGAAAGGACCTCTGATGCTATCAAATCTTTACTGCTATCCATCAAGGATATAATGGGTCCACATCTGCCTCTGAGTATGTGTGAATCTCCACTCTCAGTATATGTAACCACCCCAAATGTTCCACATTTTTATATCTCCATGTTTTGAGATCTTCTTGTCCAAAACCCAAAACTTTTTAGATCCATTGCCTATGCAGTTTGTCTAAGCCTTTTTCTCCCACTAAGGCATTAAAGAACACTCAAGCTTCCTGCAGACAATAACAAGAACATGAAGAGGATGTGTTGTCCTGAGCTTTCTCTCTGTCTAACCCAACATTCCATCTCTCCTGCAGTCCCTACATGTTGGCACTGTGTGTTTTTCTCAAGAATCTCTTGTCTCAGAGTTTCAAATGGAAAGCAGATTCTTTCTCATTGGAATTCTCTTGAAGGCTATCATATTTTTCCAAAATTTTGGCAGAAAAAAGGGATGGGAAAGGTCACTGAAAACTCACTCAAAGGAAAGGATTTTCTCTCTGTTTTTAGCCCAATTAAATTTCTCCCTGAAATTTCACTCCCAGAAAGGTGGAAGGACTTTTGTCTCTTTATATGAAAAAGAAAAATTCTTAGCCTTTTGATAATTTGTCCTATTTTATGTCATTTAGGAAACACTTGAAGTTCTGGAAAAAAATTCTCATCTGAAGCTGATGATTTTTGCAATGAAACACCATGCAATATTTTGTCTGTAGTCTTTATGCAAATTCTGTTTTGAAAGACAAATATAAACAAAATCTTGTTTCCTGGTTTTAGGAGAGCTTACAAATTGTAATCGGAGGGTCCTATACTCGTCTCCAAATCCGTATTGATATCCACCAGGGATGTAATGTGTCCATGGCTCTGGGTATGCATAGATCTCCACTCCCATTGTATGTGTTAGGCAGTCATGACAGACTTTTTGTGATCCCATGAAATGTAGCCCGCCAGCCTCCTCTGTCCATGAAATTCTCTATTCAAGAATACTGAAGTGGGTTGCCATGCTCTCTTCCAGGGGATCTTCCCAACCCAGGGATTGAATCTGGGTCTCCTGCATTGCAGGCAGATTCTTTACCCTCTGATCCACCAGGGAGCTCAGAGTATGTAACTACAACCCCAAAAGAGGGGATATGTACATATATGTATATATGTATACATATAGCTGATCCACTCTGCTGTACTATAGAAATTAACACAACACTGTAAAGCAACCATACTCCAATTAAAATTAATTAAAAATAAATAAATAAAAGGTTAAAAAAAAGCAATTCCTCCCTATTCTGAAAATGAATCCTGACCAATTATTTCTGAAAGCAGCAGAGTCATCCTCATAATTAAGTTTTCAAAGTACTGTACCTTCCTTCCCCTAACATAAAACCCTCCTCTGGAATTGCCTCCATATTTGGAATGAAGGCTCATGTTTAATGGTTGATTTTGCCGTCACTCTACTGTAAGACATGCCTGAAACATCTCTACCAAAGCAAAATTTTGATAGAGCTAACATTACTATGAGTGCATATCTTTTAAAGGGAAGGTGAAAGCAGGCTGAAAGTTCACAATCTATAGTTTAAAAGCATTTTTAACTATCATGACTGGGAGAGTTGAGACTACTAGCATCTGGTGGTTAAAGGTCCATTATGCTAGTCAGCTTTCTACATTGCATAGGACACCCTCTCAGAACAAAGTATCACCTGATGTAAAAAACAATGTCGATAGTGATAAGGTTGAGAAACTCTGGCCTGGAAAGCAGATATGATGCCATTTTTCTAAGTAATTTATGTACCTCAGTGAAATGAGTAAATTAGTTATTTTACCAGGCATATGACGTCTTTGAAGCCACTACAAGATTAATGACTTTCTTCAGAGGATTAACACGTTTATGGGAAAGTTCCATTCTATCCAGAAGAAGATAGATTAGAGTTTAAGATTATGGAGATGAATCCTAGTTCAAGTTTATGGAGCTTCTGATCATTCGTTTATGGAGCTTCCTTGGTGGCTCAGCAGTAAAGAATCCTCCTTCCAATGCAGGAGACACTGGTTTGACCCCTGAGTTGGGAAGATGCCCTGGAGAAGGAAATGACAACCCACTCCAGTATTCTTGCCTGGGAAATCCCATGGACAGAGGAACCTGGCAGGCTACAGCCTACAGGTCACAGAGTGGGACATATCTTAGCAACAACAAATAGCTGGTAAGGGGGCATACGTCTGTGTGCTCAATCACTTCAGTTGTGGTACATGGTATTTGATAAATGGAAAAGTTAACATAAGCTCTGCACCAATTTAACCCAAATAGTTTTAAGTATGTTTTATGTTTTTTTCTATAAGCAAAAATTAGGAATAGGAACTCAGGAATATTTAGTTAAAAATTAATAGTAAATTTAATTCTAAAATACTTTCTTCCTTCTTTTGTTGAGAGAATTCTCTTCCAGATTGATATAAGTCTAAAGTAGATATAAATCTCCCAGGAAAAAGTTTTCAACATTAAGCCTACTGTAGACTCTTAGATTTACCCTGTGATACAGTCATATTTTATGTTTCATAACTTCAGTTTCCTTTTTATAAAACAGACTTTTCTCCATTAGAAATCTCCTTTTTGAACCCAGAGGAAAGTCACAGTGCTAATATATCTTTTATAACCCTAAAGTACCTTTTAAAATATATTTTTCACAAAAGGTAGAGGATTTATAAACACCTGGGAGTTGACTGTAATAATAGTCAGATGAATAGGGGAACAAGCTGGAATTTAGGAGGTAAACAACATGCTTTATTAATAGCATGGGAACACTAGTCTAAGATTCACTGACTGAGAGCACTCAATTTCCCTTAAGCTTTCTGTAGTATGGTTGTATATTATTTCAGAATGTCAGTTTCCGCTACTGAAATAAAGGGGCCCTTTCTCTATGTTGTCTTCCTTAAGTAGAAAAATTTGAATGAGTCAGATGATTTAGTTAAAAGTGAAGAATATGTGAAATTTTAAAAAGAATATCTGGGGTATTTAAAGTAATATGTTTTTTGAAGAGATGATATTCATTATTGATGAACTCCTAATATTTATATTCCATTCAGTTAGAAAGACTTCAAACCTATTAATATTTATAGTAAGACTTTTTCATACAGCTCTCAAAAGTTTTAAAGAAACACTTCATTCCTCCTCAAATTGAATGGTTATAACTTTTTCAGAGAAACATCCCAGGAATTGTAGTGTGTCTCTTATTGACAGTAAGTCACAGTACTTTCATTGTTTGTCTCATCTGTGTTCAATGATGTATTGTCAGCAGTCAGAAGTCAGAAAGAATAAAAGACCCATATAGATAATGCTTCTATAGCAGTGAGATTTCAGATAAGAGGGATAAAGAATACACAGACAATAAGCCTTTTTTATTGGGATTTGAATCATGATTAATTTTTAAAGGGTTATGTTTAAACTATTGATAAGTAAGACGTCTTTAAAGATACTATGTAAGTCATATACCATTGACAAAAATTTGCTTATGGCTTTGCTTCATGCTCACATTTCAAAAAATGGCAACATTTTCCTGTGAACAGTTGAGCTCAGTCATTTGTATGGATATGGTGAAGACTTGAATATTACTAGAAATGAGGTAAAGACAGTTTAAACCTTTATATTCAGACACTGCAGATTCAAAAACAATTGGGGTTGAAGTTGCAGATGTATTTTTAGTCACTAATTGTTTTCATATGTGAACATATGCAACATGGGGATGGTTTTATACCATTTCAGTTTTTTGTCTCTTTTGCTGATATTTTTTATTTAGCTTTCACTCAATTATATTTGTTCTACTTGTTTTCATGCATTTTAAATTTTGTCCTGCCTCTTAGTGAATTGTCTGAGAGTAAAAAGCTACCAATGGTTGTTTTCAAATTATTCAAGTATTTACTTTTATAAAAATGGATGATTAAGACATTTAAAAATTATTTGAATGAATTTTTACATTTTCTGAAGTATTTTTATTTTAAAACTTTATATTTGAGGAATGGCGGCTATCTTGCCTCTCTAAATATATTTTCACCATTTTCCTTGCATTTCTAATTTATAGGTTTCAAGTAACATTTTAAGTATAATTTCTGCCACTCATTTTATAGTTAATGTAATACAGTGTCTCCTTTCATGACTAAAGCCTTTGAAGGAATCATGTGCAATCTCGGTCACATGAGTGGCATATTTAGACACAGAAAATGAAACTATGATGCTGAGAATATAATGTAAGTTTTCAAAACTATCTTGGAGTTTCTGAAAATTTTTTCCCAGATTTAAATTAAAATGTGAAAATGCTTAAAGGTGTAGTAAGGTGACACATCTCCTCTGTTGTGCACAATATTTCTAATTATTAAAAGTAAGTAGCTAGAAATCGTTGTTGATCAACTTGCCATTTTTGACTTACATTCATAATTATCCATTTTTGAGGCAACAGTCTCTTTTTCAACTATTTCATTTTGAATTAAATACAATAGGCTATGTTTCTCAATGCTAGCCCTGCCTGAAAATTATGTTTGGCTCATTAAAAAAAATTCTCCTGAGGAAATTACATTTTTTTTTCTCTTTATTCATTGAGGTATTGTGTGGAATTATCTTAGAATTCTCAACTGTACTTCAGAAATGAAAGATGTCTAAGAATATATTATTGAATAAAAGTAGCACTTTTCCAGGAATGTATGGTTAGTATTATACTGCTCTCATACAAGAAAAAAAAATGATTAAAAATATCTATGTGCAGTTGATTATTATTTTCTCAGGATAGGAAATAGTAGTGATAGGAGTGTTCTACCAGCTCTTGGGTCATCCTTCAGCCCCATCAAGCTGACACATATAATTAACCATCATGTAGCCCCATATTGAAGGCTACTCAATGCAGTTTTGAGGAAAAATGATCTGCCTCGTGATTGAACATTAAAACCATGATTTTAGTATACTTTGCCAATAAAAGTCCATATAGTCAAGGCTATGATTTTCCAGTAGTCATGTACGATGTGAGAGCTGAACCATAAAGAAGGTAGTGAAAGTCACTCAGTTGTATCCTACTTTTTGTGACCCCATGGACTATATATTCCATGGAATTCTCCAGGCCAGAATTCTAGAGTTGGTAGCAGTTCCCTTCTCCAGGGGATCTTCTCAACCCAGGGATTCTGACCCAAATCTCCCACATGATAGGCAGATGCTTTACCAGCTGAGTTACCAGGGAAGCTCAAGATTACTGGATTGGGTAGCTATTTCTTTTCCAGGGGATCTTCCTAACCCAGGAATCAAACTGGGGTCTCCTGCGTTGCAAGAGGATTCTTTACCAGCTGAGCTACCAGGGAAGCCCGTAAAGAAGACAGAGTGCTGAAGAATTGATGCTTTCAAACTCTGTTGCCGGAGAAGACTTGACGACCCTGTATGCAAGACAGGAAAAAAGACACAGATGTGTATACCAGACTTTTGGACTCAGAGGGAGAGGGAGAGGGTGGGATGATTTGGGAGAATGGGAATTATAACATGTATACTGTCATGTAAGAATTGAATCGCCAGTCCATGTCTGACATAGGGTGCAGCATGCTTGGGGCTGGTGCATGGGGATGACCCAGAGAGATGTTGTGGGGAGGGAGGTGGGAGGGGGGTTCATGTTTGGGAACACATGTAAGAATTAAAGATTTTAAAATTTTAAAAAAAAAAAAAAGAGTCACTTGGACTGCAAGAAGATCAAACCAGTCAATTCTAAAGGAAATAAACCCAGAATGCTCATTGGAAGGACTGATGCTGAAGCTGAAAATCCAATATTTTGACCACCTGATAGGAATAGGTGACTCACAGGAAAAGCCCCTGATGCTGGGGGAAAAATGAAGGCAGAAGGAGAAGAGGGTGACAGAGAATGAGAGGTGGCATGGCATCACCAATTCAATGGACATGAACTTGAACAAACTCCAGGAGATGGTGAGGGACAGGGAAGCCTAGAGTACTACAGTCCATGGGATCACAAAGAGTTGGACACAACTGAGCAACAAAGCAGAGGACTAAATATATGTTTAGTGTGGAAAGGAGGAGCCTGGCGGGCTACAGTCCATGGGGTCACAAAGAGTCAGACACGACAATAACAATTTAGTATAATAAAGTCTTGAAAGTGCAGATGAATAAGTGAAATAGTGTACAGTATTCTTAGAGAGGGAGATTTGACAGCATAGGAAATAAAATGACCTTTAAATATTTTTATACATGTTCCCTTTCAGAATTTGAATAATTAGGAAAGGCGGAAAAGAGATATTGATATTAATAGGGTAATCAGTATACTAGACTGTCTAAGAATATTGTCAATAGAAGGCCTATGAGATGAACTTACCTTACCAAATTTCACAGCATGTGATACAGAATTTGTAATGTAATCAACATGATTTAGGCATAGACAAGTAAATGAATGAAGCAGAGTAAGCATCAGAAAGAGATTTCAGGATATGTGGAAAATTTATATTCAGTATAGCTGTTATCTCCATCAGTGAGAAAGAATGGGTTAGTTAATATATGTTGTTGGAAAAGCCATCAATCCATAAGTAATTATATGAAACTAGATCTTATCTAAAGTCTTACAGAGAAAATAAATTTGCAATGGATTAAATAATTAATATTAAAAAAAAACTGAAATAACTTTTAAATAGCTTTGACATTTAGCTCTTGTTGAATGAGAAAACTCTTTTTTACAAGGACCACTATTTTGGTGTCTGACTATAGACTCTCACAGCAGAAAGAACCCAGTGTATGATCACCTTAGTTTCTTCTTGTCTAGGAGGGAAGCAGGTGTCAGGACTAGAGACTGGAATGTGAAGATAACTGACTTGGAGCAGAGAGGAGTAAGGACCTGGTGCACCCCGCATAAGAATGGTTTGTGTATTGAGATAGGCAGGTGACAAAAGGCTACAGGAAAATCTGCATGGTTGTCCTACTTCCCTGCTGACTGCAAGATGGTACAGAAGAGGAGAGCAGAAAGAGCAGAGGGAATGAAAGCCCGGGCAACAGCACTCTTCAGCTTCTCTTGCTCAGTGGGAGGCAAAAGGCTCTAAAATGTTTCATGTGCTGCACATGAACCTGCTCGTGTCCTGGATTTCTGAGCCGACACTTCCTTCTGCTGTTTCTGCTGGTATTTCTGTAGACGTTTGCTGCACAGCTGGTGGTCACTGGCAATGTGTAAAAAGTGAATGAGCTCCCTTCTTGAAGAAAAATAACTATTTCTTTGTTTTCATATACATCAGAAACTGAGGAGGGTGCTGGAGGAGGGTGCCAGAGTACCCCAGGGGGACAGACAGCATAGGAAGTTTGAACATTACATTGATTGAATAAAATGCCCCAGAATAACTCAGAGTGAGAAAAGAAAGGAGGAGAAATAATGACATGTTTAATCTCCTAGTTATTTTTTCCCTTCCATCAGTGGAAATTAGTTTGTGAACAAGCTAATATTTATTATAGAAAATAAGTTCCTTTTGAGATATTTTTGCATGCATGGCTTCTACTATATAAATATTAGTATCATTAGAACTTACTGGAAAATTGTTATTGCTTTTATTTCCCATTTTAATTTTATAGAAACTGAACAAAAGCTATTAGACATCAAAGAGGTAAACTCATCTTAGAAAAACTAGTCCTAGCCCCTATGTCTGTATAAAATTTTACAACTGAAAATACTTGTTTGTTAATTTCTGTTTGATATTAACTATATCACATGTTTTGCTATCATTTAAAATGAGAAATATATAAAAAGGAAGAAAAATAAATATTATATATTTATAAAGAAAGGAAAATTTTTTTCAGTGAAATTTGAAAAATAATCAGAAATCATGGCAGAAATATCCTTTGCCATATTTCTGTGACATTCTGTACTTCTGATCTTTCCTTAATCTTTTTTATTGCTGATGACTTTCTTCAGTGTTTGTCTCTGTGTTTGTCAGGAAGTGGTGGCCGAGGTTTTCTTCATGTCACTCTTTGTCGCTTTTATAGTTTTTCTATTTCTGATTGATCTCTCACATTATCAGTCCTGAGGCCCCTCTACATTGAGAAATGTAGATGATCAGTATGTTAGGATAAGGCAGATCATGGAGGGAGCTTTTGATTTTTTTTTTTTTTTAAAGATAGCAGAGTCTTGAAAATTTTTACTTCTTCATAAGGCAATTCAGTTCAGTTCAGCCACTCAGTCGTGTCTGACTCTTCCATGGACTGCAGCATGCCTGGCGCCCCTGTCTATCACCAACTCCCAGAGTTTACCCAAACTCATGTCCATAGAGTTGGTGATGCCATCTAACCATCTCATCCTCTGTCATCCCCTTCTCCTCCTGCCTTCAATCTTTCCCAACATCAGGGTCTTTTCAAATGAGTCAGCTCTTCACATCAGCTGGCCAAAGTATTGGAGTTTCAGCTTCAACCCAGGACTGATCTTCTTTAGGATGGACTGGTTGGATCTCCTTACAGTCCAAGAGACTTTCAAGAGTCTTCTCCAACACCATTGGAGCTGTGTCTAAATACTTAAAGAATCATGCAAGAAGGAACAAAACTGAAAAGAACAGCAACAAAACCCCCACATCATTAAGGAAGAAATGAAAACACAATTTGGGTCCCAAATTCCAGGTGAGAGGAAAATCCTGGAGGAGAAAATGCTAATATTTTTCTTTAACCTGAGGAAAGAAATAAATTGAAGTGTTACTGGATAGCATGCTCATGGGCATTTATGTTCCTCATTCATATATAACAAATACCAAGTGGGCTTCCCAGTGGTTCAGTGGTAAAGAATCCACCTGCCAATGCAGGAGATATCGGTTTGATCTCTGGGACTGCAAGATATCCTGAAGAAGGTAATGGCAAACCACTCTGGTATTCTTTTTTTTTTTTTAATTTCTTATGCCTTTTTACTTTTTGATAGTTTATAATCATGTTGTAAGTGTTGAGAGGCACATAATTAAAAGAAAAAAAAAATACCATGAGTCAACTTGTCCTCAGAAACTAGGTTTTCTATATAAATAGTACTAAATAACATTTTGTATAAAGGTTGTGATATTGTGATTTATAACAATGAATATATATGTTTGGTCATCATCCTTGTTTCTGTTTCTGACACAGAAATTCTAAAATCCTTATAATTTCTTCAGTGATAAGAACAAAACGTGTCTTTTGTTATTTAATGAGGTGACTTTTGGTAAGCACCTAAGCTTGTTGCCTGGCAGGTTACAGAGTCAACCATGTAATTAGAGGGTTGGAACCTTCAGTCTTCAGTCCCACCCTTCTGACTTCCAGGAACAGGTGGTGAGCTGGAGCTAGATCAATTGCCAATAGCCAATGATTTATTCAATCATTATTACAATAAGGCCTCCATAAAACCCCGAAAGGATGGGGTTCTGAGAGATTCCAATTGGTGAACAAGTGGAGATTTAAGGAAAGTGATGCACTCAGAGACAATGTCGAAGCTCCATACCTTGCTCTGTGCATCTTTTCTATCTGGCTCTTCTTGAGTTATATGCTTTTTTAAATTTTATTATTATAATTTCTATTTTTATTTTTGCTTTATTTTGCTTTACAATACTGCATTGGTTTTGCCATACATTGACATGAATCAGCCACGGGTGTACATGAGTTACCAATCCTGAACCCCCCTCCCACCTCCCACCCCATATCATCTCTCTGGATCATCCCCATGCACCAGCCCCAAGCATCCTGTATCCTGTATAGAACATAGACTGGTGATTCATTTCTTACATGATAGTACACAAGTTTCAGTGTCATTCTCCCAAATCATCCCACCCTCTCCCTCTCCCACAGAGTCCAAAAGTCCATTCTATACTTCTGTGTTTCTTCTGCTGTCTCACATACAGGGTTATCATAACCATCTTTCTAAATTCCATATATATGCATTAGTATACTGTACTTGTGTTTTACTTTCTGGCTTACTTCTCTCTGTATAATCGGCTCCAGTTTCATCCACCTCATTAGAAATGATTCAAATGTATTCTTTTTAATGGCTGAGTAATACTCCATTGTGTATATGTACCACAGCTTTCTTATCCATTCATCTGCTGATGGCCATCTAGGTTGCTTCCATGTCCTGGCTATTATAAACAGTGCTGTGATGAACATTGGGGTACACGTGTCTCTTTCAATCCTGGTTTCCTTGGTGTGTATGCCCAGCAGTGGGATTGCTGGGTCATAAGGCAGTTCTATTTGCAATTTTTTAAGGAATCTCCACAGGGTTCTCCATAGTGGCTGTACTAGTTTGCATTCACACCAACAGTGTAAGAGGATTCCCTTTTCTCCACACCCTCTCCAGCATTTATTGCTTGTAGACTTTTGGATCGCAGCCATTCTGACTGTTGTGAAATGGTACCTCATTGTGGTTTTGATTTGCATTTCTCTGATAATGAGTGATGTTGAGCATCTTTTCATGTGTTTGTTAGCCATCCGTATGTCTTCTTTGGAGAAATGTCTATTTAGTTCTTTGGCCCATTTTTTGATTGGGTCTTTTTTTTTTTTTTTTTGGAATTGAGCTGCATGACTAACTTGTATATTTTTGAGATTAGTTGTTTATCAGTTGCTTTATTTGCTATTATTTTCTCCCATTCAGAAGGCTGTCTTTTCACCTTGCTTAGAGTTTCCTTTGTTGTGGAGAAGCTTTTAAGTTTAATTAGGTCCCATTTGTTTACTTTTGCTTTTATTTCCAGTATTCTGGGAGGTGAATCATAGAGGATCCTGCTGTGATTTATGTTGGAGAGTGTTTTGCCTAGTTCTCTTCTAGGAGTTTTATAGTTTCTGGTCTTACGTTTAGATCTTTAATCCATTTTGAGTTTATTTTTGTGTATGGTGTTAGAAAGTGATCTAGTTTCATTCTTTTACAAGTGGTTGACCAGTTTTCCCAGCACCACTTGTTAAAGAGATTGTCTTTAATCCATTGTATATTCTTGTCTCTTTTGTTGAAGATAAGGTGTCCATGAAGTGAAGTGAAGTGAAGTGAAGTCACTCAGTCGTGTCCGACTCTTTGCGACCCTGTGGACTGTAGCCTACCAGGCTCCTTTGTTCATAGGATTTTCCAGGCAATAGTCCTGGAGTGGATTGCCATTTCCTTCTCCAGGGGATTTTCCCAACAGAGGGATCGAACCCAGGTCTCCTGCATTGTAGACAGACGCTTTATCTCTGGGCTCTCTATTTTGTTCCATTGATCTATATTTCTGTCTTTGTGCCAGTACCATACTGTCTTGATGACTGTGGCTTTGTAGTAGAGCCTGAGGTCAGGCAGGTTGATTCCTCCAGTTCCATTCTTCTTTCTCAAGATTGCTTTAGCTATTCGAGTTGTTTTTTTTTTTTTTTTTGTATTTCCATACAAATTGTGAAATTATTTATTCTAGCTCTGTGAAAAATACCGCTGGTAGCTTGATAGGGATTGAATTGAATCTGTAGATTGCTTTGGGTAGTATGCTCATATTCACTATATTGATTCTTCCAATCCATGAGCATGGTATATTTCTCCATCTATTAGTGTCCTCTTTGATTTCTTTCATCAGTGTTTTTTAATTTTCTATATACAGGTCTTTAGTTTCTTTAGGTAGATATATTCCTAAGTATTTTATTCTTTTCGTTGCAATGGTGAATATAATTGTTTCCTTAATTTCTTTTTCTACTTTCTCATTATTAGTGTATATGAATGAAGGGATTTCTGTGTTGATTTTATACCCTGCTACTTTACTATATTCATTGATTAGCTCTAGTAATTTTCTGGTGGAGTCTTTAGGGTTTTCTATGTAGAGGATCATGTCATCTGCAAACAGTGAGAGTTTTACTTCTTTTCCAATTTGGATTCCTTTTATTTCTTTTTCTGCTCTGATTGCTGTGGCCAAAACTTCCAGAACTATGTTGAATAGTAGTGGTGAAAGTGGGCACCTTTGTCTTGTTCCTGACTTTAGGGGAAATGCTTTCAATTTTTCACTATTGAGGATAATGTTTGCTATGGGTTTGTCATATATAGCTTTTATTATGTTGAGGTATGTTCCTTCTATTCCTGCTTTCTGAAGAGTTTTTTTTTTTATCATAAATGGATGTTGAATTTTGTCAAAGGCTTTCTCTGCATCTATTGAGATAATCATATGGCTTTTATTTTTCAATTTGTTAATGCAGTGAATTACATTGATTGATTTGCGGCTATTGAAGAATCCTTGCATCCCTGGGATAAAGCCCGCTTGGTCATGGTGTATGATCTTTTTAATGTGTTGTCGGATTCTGATTGCTAGAATTTTGTTTGAGGATTTTTGCATCTATGTTCATCAGTGATATTGGCCTATAGTTTTCTTTTTTTTTTTTGGCATCTTTGTCAGGTTTTGGTATTAGGGTGATGGTGGCCTCATAGAACGAGTTTGGAAGTTTGCCTTCCTCTGCAATTTTCTGGAAGATTTTCAGTAGGATAGGTGTTAGCTCTTCTTGAAATTTTTGGTAGAATTCAGCTGTGAAGCTGTCTAGACCTGGGCTTTTGATTGCTGAAGATTTCTGATTATAGTTTCAATTTCCGTGCTTGAGATGCATCTGTTAAGATTTTCTATTTCTTCCTGGTTGAGTTTTGGAAAGTTGTACTTTTCTAAGAATTTGTCCATTTCTTCCACGTTGTCCATTTTATTGGCATATAATTGCTGATTGTAGTCTCTTATGATCCTTTGTATTTCTGTGTTGTCTGTTGTGATCTCTCCATTTTCATTTCTAATTTTATTGATTTGATTTTTCTCCCTTTGTTTCTTGATGTGTCTGGGTAATGTTTTGTCAATTTTATTTATCCTCTCAAAGAACCAGCTTTTTGCTTTGTTGATTTTTGCTATGGTCTCTTTTGTTTCTTTTGCATTTATTTCTGCCCTAATTTTTAAGATTTCTTTCCTTCTACTTACTCTGGGGTTCTCCATTTCTTCCTTTTCTAGTTGCTTTAGGTGTAGAGTTAGCTTCTTTATTTGACTTTTTTTTCTTGTTTCTTGAGGTATGCCTGTATTGCTATGAACTTTCCTCTTAGCACTGTGCTTATATTGTCCCGCAGGTTTGGGGTTGTTGTGTTTTCATTTTCATTCATTTCTATGCATATTTTGATTTCTTTTTTGATTTCTCCTGTGATTTGTTGGTTATTCAGAAGCATGTTGTTCAGCCTCCATATGTTGGAATTTTTAATAGTTTTTCTTCTGTAATTGAGATCTAATCTTAATGCATTATGGTCAGAAAAGATGCTTGGAATGATTTCAATTATTTTGAATTTGTCAAGATTAGATTTATGGCCCAGGATGTGATTTATCCTGGAGAAAGTTCTGTGAGCACTTGAGTAAAAGGTGAAATTCATTGTTTTGGGGTGAAATGTCCTATAGATATCCATTAGGTCTAACTGGACTATTGTATCATTTAACGTTTGTGTTTCTTTATTAATTTTCTGTTTAGTTGATCTGTCCATAGATGTGAGTGAGGTATTAAAGTCTCCCACTATTATTATGTTATTGTTAATTTCCCCTTTCATACTTGTTAGCTTTTGTCTTACATATTGCGGTGCTCCTATGTTGCGTGCATATATATTTATAATTGTTATATCTTCTTCTTGGATTGATCCTTTAATCATTAAGTAGTGACCTTCTTTGTCTCATTTCACAGCCTTTGTTTTAAAGTTGATTTTTTCGGATATGAGTATTGCTACTCCTGCTTTATTTTGGTCTCTATTTCGGTGAAATATCTTTTTCCAGCCCTTCACTTTCAGTCTCTATATGTCCCTTGTTTTGAGGTGGGTCTCTTGTAGGCAGCATATATAGGGATCTTGTTTTTGTATCCATTCAGCCAGTCTCTGCCTTTTGGTTGAGGCATTCAATCCATTTACATTAAAGGTAATTATTGATAAGTATGATCCCGTTGCCATTTACTTTATTGTTTTGGGTTTGGGTTTATATGCACTTTTTGTGTTTCCTGTCTAGAGAATGTCCTTTAGCATTTGTTGGAGAGCTGGTTTGGTGGTGCTGAATTTTCTCAGCTTTTTGCATGTCTTTAAAGCTTTTGATTTCTCCTTCATATTTGAATCAGATCCTTGCTGGGTACAGTAATCTGGGCTGTAGGTTGTTGTCTTTCATCACTTTAAGTATGTCTTGCCATTCCCTCCTGGCCTGAAGAGTTTCTATTGAAAGATCAGCTGTTATCCTTATGGGAATCCCCTTGTGTGTTATTTTTTTTTTTTCCCTTGCTGCTTTTAATATTTGTTCTTTGTGTTTGATCTTTGTTAATTTGATTAATATGTGTCTTGGGGTGTTTCGCCTTGGGTTTGTTCTGTTTGGAACTCTCTGGGTTTCTTGGACTTGGGTGACTATTTCCTTCCCCGTTTAAGGGAAGTTTTCAACTATTATCTCCTCAAGTATTTTCTCATGGTCTTTCTTTTTGTCTTCTTCTCCTGGGACTCCTATAATTCGAATGTTGAAGTGTTTAATGTTGTCCTGGAGGTCTCTGAGATTGTCCTCATTTCCTTTAATTCGTTTTTCTTTTTTCCTCTCTGATTCATTTATTTCTACCATTCTATCTTCTATTTCACTAATCTTATCTTCTGTCTCCAATATTCTACTATTTGTTGCCTCCAGAGTGTTTCTGATCTCTTTTATTGCATTATTCATTATATATTGACTCTTTTTTATTTCTTCTAGGTCCTTGTTAAGCCTTTCTTGCAATTTCTCCAGGCTATTTATCTGTGATTCCATTTTGATTTCAAGATTTTGGATCATTTTCACTATCATTATTCGGAATTCTTTCTCAGGTAGATTCCCTATCTCTTCCTCTTTGGTTTGGTTTGGTGGGCATTTATCCTCTTCCTTTACCTGCTGAGTATTCCTCTGTCTCTTCATCTTGGTTACATTGCTGCGTTTGGGGTGGCCTTTCTTTATTCTGGGAATTTGTGGAGTTCTCTTTATTATAGAGTTTCCTCACTGTGGGTGGGGTTGTATCAGTGGCTTGTCAAGATTTCTTGGTTAGGGAAGCTTGTGTTGGAGTTCTGGTGGGTGGAGCTGGATTTCTTCTCTCTGGAGTGCAATGAAGTGTCCAGTAATGAGTTATGAGATGTTTATGGTTTTGGAGTAACTTTGAGCTGCCTGTATATTGAAGCTCAGGGGTGTGTTCCTGTGTTGCTGGAGAATTTGCATGGTATGTCTTGCTCTGGAACTTGTTGGCCCTTGGGTAGTGCTTGGTTTCAGTGTAGGTATGGAGGCATTTGATGAGTTCCTATTGATTAATGTTACCTGGATTCAGGAGTTATCTGATGTTCTCAGGATTTGGACTTAAGCCTCCTGCTTCTGGTTTTCAGTTTTATTTTTACAGTAGCCTCAAGACTTCTCGATCTATACAGCACCAATGATAAAACATCTAGGTTAAAGATGAAAAGTTTCTCCACATTCAGGGACACCCAGAGAGGTTTACTGAGTTACATGGAGAAGCAAAGAAGGAGGGGGTAGTTAGATGTGACTGGAATGAGATGAGGTGGAATCAAAAGAGGAGAGAGCAAGCTAGCCAGTAATCACTTCCTTATGTGCGCTCCACAGCCTGGACCACTCAGAGATGTTCTTGGAGTTATACAGGGAAGAGGAGAGGGAGGAAGTAGACAGAGATGGCCAGGAGGATGAAAGAGGGAAATGAAAAGGAGAGAGACAGATCCAGACAGTAACCAGTTCCCTGAGTGTTCTCCATCGTCTGGAACACACAGAGATTCACAGAGTTAGGTAGAGAAGAGAAGGGGGAGGGAGGAGACAGAGACAACCTGGTGGAGAAAAATGAGAGTCCAAAGGAGGAGAGAGTGGTCAAGCCAGTAATCTTGCTCCCAGGTAAAATTGGGTACTGAAGATTGAGTTTTTAAATATACAAAATGGACAACAAATACCAAAAAGCAAAAATTAAAAATCTAGAGTAGAGGCTGGATTTTCAAAAATACAATATTAAAGAAAAGAAGAAGAAAAAGGAAAAAAAAAGTCATGAGGATTATTAAACAACAACAACAACAACCACACACAAATTATATATATATATATATATATATATATATATATATATATATATATATATATGGTGTTTGCTTTAAAAATAGGGTCTTTTTTTGAAAAGTAATAGTAGGTTATAAAAATTAAAATTAAAGGAGAAATAGAGGACTTAAAAATTTTAAAAAGTTAAAAAAAAGAAAAAAGAAGAAAAAACAATCAAACAACAACAGCAGCAACAAAAGAGAGAATGATCGTAAAAATAGGAAAGATATATCTGGGACGTTCTCTGGTGTTGTGGGCAGTGTGGGGTCATTTCCAAGGAGGTTCCCTCTGTTTAGCTTCTTCTGTTTGCTGGTCTCTTCAGCGTCTGATTTCTGCCCTGATACAGGGGGGCGGTGGTGGACACTTTTTTTTTTTTCTTAGGCTCACTTGTTCAGTCACACTGTGGGAAGGGAGGGATGCTGCAAACAAATAACACTGGCGTGTGCTTGCAGTGTCTCAGCCACACTGGACATGCCCCTGCACACGGCGCACACCACTCAGGCTCTAGGTTGCTCTGCCAGGAACCGTCTCAGGCCAGCCCTAGGCTGCATTCACCTCCCCGGTCTAAGCCGCTCAGGCTTGGCTCTCAGGTAGCCCTCAGAGGCGCAGATTCGGTTGGGCCTGTGTTTTGTGCCCTTCCCAGGACCAAGTACCTCAGGTGTTTGGAGAGCACGGTTGCTGCGACTTATCGCCTTTCCTGCCTCTGCTGCTCAGTTTTCTGGGGGTACCACTGGCGCCCCTTGTGAGGCAGAGGGTGACTCTCCAGGACCCTCAGAAGTCTTAGCAAAGAAGCCTGCTTGCAGTTTGGTAGGTAAAGTCTCTCCGGGGCTGCGATTGCCACCTTCCAGCCCTTACAGCTCTGGGTGCCTGTCACCGGAGGGGGATGATCTGCAGCCAGCTGTTTCCGTTCCATCCTTTGTTCTGTGCGTGGTCCTGGCGGTGTCTTATATTAGACTTTTTCGTGTGGTAGCTATCCCACAGTCTGGTATGCTAGCCCAAGTTACACTCTGGTTACACTCGCAGCATTCCGGCCTGATTCTTAAAAAGCCCTCGCTTGCTAGTGGCGGATGCAGGTGTCTGTGTTGCTTCTCCACTGGGGGAGTTACCATTGGGCTTGTAATCTGTTGGTTTTAATTATTTATTTATTTTTCTTCCCTGTTATGTTGCCCTCTGTGCTTCCAAGGCTCGCCACAGACTCTGCAGTGAGAGTGTTTCCTGGTTTTTGGAAACTTCTCTCTTTTTAAGACTCCCTTCCTGGGACAGGACCCCCTTCCCAGGACAGAGCTCCCTCCCTACCTCCTTTGTCTCTTTTTTCATATTTTATTTTTTTCCTACCTGTTTTTGAAGACAATGATCTGCTTTTCAGGGTGCCTGATGTCCTCTGCCAGCATTCAGAAGTTGCTTTGTAGAATTTACTCAGCGTTGAAATGTTCTTTTGATGGATTTGTGGGGGATAAAGTGGTCTCCCCATCCTATTCCTCTGCCATCTTAGGACCACCCTCCACTCTAGTATTCTTGCCTGGAAAATCCCATGGACAGAGGAGCTTGGTGGGCTACAGTCCATGGAGTCACAAAAGACTTGGACACAATTTAGCAACTAAACCGCAACAAGTGGAAACATTAAAAATTATTTGATATTCTGGATTTTAGTTTAAATTAGACCCTTTCATATGCAATACTAAAGAATTAGTGAAAATGAAAGTGTTAGTCACTTGGTTGAGCCTGACTCTTTGTGACCCCATGGATGGTAGCCTGCCAGGCTCCTGTGTCCATGGAATTCTCCAGGCAAGAATACTGGAGTGGGTTGCTCTTCTCTTCTCCAGATCTTCCTGACCCAAGTATTGAGCCCAGGTCTCCTGCATTGAAGGCAGGTTTTTTACTGTCTAAGCCACAGGGAAGTCCAAAGAATTAGTAAATTTCATATAATTAAGTGAGAAAATATACTGTTCCAGAATAGAACAAAAGTAGGTGATAGGAGCTCCTAAAAGTCTTAATGGCTGGGTTCCTGAGTATTGTGTACTTAATTTTGATGTTAAGTTACTCAAGGGTCTGAATTTTCAATACCTGTCCTAACACATAATCCAGTTCTATTCATCCAAAGCATGATTTTGAGAAAAGACTGCATTACTTGCCACAGCCTTATTTATATTTTTGTTTATTGTTCATACAGATTCTGAGCGTAAGAATAATTATATGATTTTAGGGAAGATAAATTTGAGGACCAGAGAGATTAAATAAGCTACTGAAGGTCACACATACAGTATTTGATGGAAAAAAAAAAAGATTCAATGCCTATTACTTTTCGTAAATCACAATGTACTTTGGGATAAAAGCTTTACTCTTCAAGCAACTAGTGTAATATTTATAATTCACAAAAATTCATTGATTGATTATATAAATGAATGATTTATTGATATATTCCAAGTTAGATTTTCTTTGATATCCATACTTTCTATATAATGTATTTACTAATTTCATAACAATATTTGAATAAGAAGAACAAAAATAATACCCTAATTTTAGGGTATGCTTAGCTTCCCCAAATAGAAAAGTTAATTTGCATTTAAGACACTTGGAATTTTTTGTTTATAATTTTTGTCATATTTTTTCTTTGACCTGTTTTCCTAATCAGTTTCTCTATTCCTTCTACCTTATATTTGGCTTATATAGAGAGAGGTAAATATGGAAAATCACCTTTTGTATAATAACAGGCCTTAATGCCCATTTCATTTCTCAATCCATGGAACAACAAGTCCAGTTTTGGAAAACCACCTCAGATCCAGGAGTGGGTATTCAGTAGTTAATCCCAGTCATGATACCCATTCTTCTTGTCTGTGTTTGGTTCCGTGGTAAAAAAACAGTTAACTCAGCAGGACTGGCTTGCTCCGACCTACATATTCCAGAGAAGGGCATTTGGTCAGCTCTCTGGAAGATAACCCCTGAATCCTCGGAATATTCTGTCTAAGAGGTTTACCTGAGGCCTTGTTGTATGAGTAAATATGTATATCACAACAATATGATGGATCATGGGTGCAGGTGATGGTGTGTGAGTAGCTGAGGTCAGTCATACGGGGTATTGCCCCTGTGATGCTATGGCTTGTATGAGCTTCCCAAGTTGGCAGCGTTGTTTTGTTTTGTTTTGTTTTGTTTTGTGCACTTGCTGGGAGAATTAAGCCCACCCCCAGGTGACATAGATGGGAGCTATTTCCAGAATTGCTGGAAACAGGTGCTGTTTTTTCCTGACTCTGCCACATGAACTCTTTCTTTTTGCTGATTTTAACTTTTATACCCTTTCACTGTAGCAAATCATTTAAGAGCTACTGATTTCTGTGAGTCCTATAGAATCTTCAAAACTGAGGGTTGTCTTGTGGACTCCTGACACATTCAGAAATCCAACTCATGCTATTCATTGCAGTGTTTACTCCTTAGAATTAAATAAGCATGTAGCCTTGGTGGGCTTCCCAGGTGGTGGTAGCGGTAAAGACCTCAGCTACAAATGCAGGAGACTTAAGAGATGCAAATTCCATCCCTGGGTAGGGAAGAGTCCCTGGAGGAAGGCATGGCAACCCACTCCAGTATTGTTGCCTGGAGAGTCCTGTCAACAGAGAAGCTGGCGGGCTATGGCCATGGGGTCACTGAGAGTTTGACACGACTGAGTGACTAACACAGTCTTTTTCGGCCCAATCAGAATACAAAACTTAAACATCAGACTACTGCTAGATTTTATGTTATTTCCATATTAAGCCAGTGAGTTTTAGTTTTGTTGCTTGTTTTTTTTCTTAGCACTAGAAAACATTCTAAGTGAAACACACAGGATATATTATTCAAGAAGTAGTTCCTTTTGGGTTCAATGTTATTTCAAATGGAGAACTTATATGACCTTTAGTATTACCAGAGTTTAACAGACTATAAAGGCTATTTTTAAGGTAACATGCTAGTAATTGGATTGCCTCTTTAAATATAGATCAAATATAGATAAACATTTTGTAACTATTATAAAGAGTATCAACCTGTGTTTGTGAGTGTGTGTAGGCCTCTATGTGTGTATAATTTATATATAATTAACAAATATATGTATTTTTTCCAAATGAAAAATTGTGGCACTTAAAGTATCTTCTAAGTAAAAACCTGCAGAGGTTGCTTCAGCTAAAACACTTTTCAAATTAAAAAATATTGCTTGTTAATGATGTTAACCCTGTAATTTGCATTCCTATTGTCAATAACAGTAACAACAGCTAATACATTATTTCTGCAAAATATCCTTTGTGGTATTCAGATTTAACAAGCAAACTGAGCAGACACAATTAAACAGGGAAAACTTTAAAAAGAATGTTAGAAGGAACATTTTATATGAATACAATGTATTTTGTATTTTATGTAAAATATATATTTTATTATTAGCAAGAGTTTAGTTTCCTTTGGATAGGGGAAAATAGAATGACCCAAGTGTCCACTCCACTGTGCCAACAGGGGAGAGACACATATGTTTATTGAAATATTCTTTAAACTACTTTTTCTTTGATCTCTAATATTGAATTTTTAAAGACAACCCCAAAAGTTGTGTAGCAACTAGCTGGTGATAATTTGTATATCATATCATAAAAAGCATAATGTATTGTGATGCTTGTAAAGTATTATATCAGATAGTAAGTTAAAATGAACAGATTTTAAAGGACATTTTCTTACATTTTCTTAATGTGAACAGTTTAAAGTTAATTGAGTTTAGCATTTAGATAATCCAGCTAAAAGACCACATTTCTTCCCTTCCATTGTAATAAGCTTTTTTTCTCCCATCCCTTCCTCTTCCTCCTCTTCATCTCTTCCTCATCTTCATCTCTTCCTCATCTTCTTGAATTTGCATTTAAATACACTACATGCTCTAAGAACATATTTACATATCTAAAGCAAAATCTCAGTTATAAGATTTTTTATCTTAGTTTTTCTAAGAGTTCCCAAATGCTCATTTAATATCAACCTCAGAACTTTCTTTAGACTCAACAGTTTCTTGATGTCATTAAGCTTGAAGAAAATATTTAATTTTGCCTGTTGGAATAAATTCTATTAAAATATACTCTTTTTTTAAGAATGGAAAGTTGATCCTATTTGGAGAAAGGCATTATCTATACATGAGAAAAGTATAGAATAATTATAAAGCAAACTTAAACATATGAGAATAGTGTCAGAGGAAATTGATTATATACTAAACTTTATTAGTAGGTTGGTTTCATATCTGTTTATTTAAATCTAGAAAACAAAGACTAAAATGATATAGATGCAATTTTTTACATATATGTAATTTCATTATTCTGATGTATGACTATAATAAGAACTACTGTTGTTGTGGTTCGGTTGCCAAGTCATGTCTGACTGTTTGCCATAGCATGAACTGCAGCATGCCAGGCTACCCTGTCCTTCACTATCTCCCTGACTTTATTCAAACTCCTGTTCATTGAATCAGTGATGGCATCCAACCATCTCATCTTCTGTCAGTCGCTTATACTCTTGCCCTCAATCTTTTCCAGCATCAGCATGTCAGCTCTTTGTATCAGGTGGCCAAAGTATTGGAGCTTCAGCACCAGCCCTTCCAATGAATATTCAGGATTGATCTTTAGGACTGACTGCTTTGATCTGCTTGCAGTCCAAGGAACCCTCAAGAATCTTCTCCAGCACCATAATTTGAAAGAATCACTTCTTTGGCACTCAGCCTTCTTTATGGTCCACTCTCACATCTGTACATGACTACTGGAAAAAACATAGCTTTGACTATATATATATATTTTTTTTCAGCATTTATTTTTATTATTATTTTTTTTAATTTTAAAATCTTTAATTCTTACATGCGTTCCCAAACATGAACCCCCCTCCCACCTCCCTCCCCACAACATCTCTCTGGGTCATCCCCATGCACCAGCCCCAAGCAAGCTGCACCCTACGTCAGACATGGACTGGCGGCAAAGTGATACCTCTGCTTTTTAATACACGGTCTAGGTTTGTCAGGCTTCCCTTGTGACACAGCTGGTAAAGAGTCGCCTGCAATGTGGGAGACCTGGGTTTGATCCCAGGGTTGGGGAGATCCCCTGGAGAAGGGAAAGGCTACCCACTCCAGTATTCTGGCCTGGAAAATTCCATGTGTTTTCTAGTCCATGGGGTCACAAAGAATTGGACATGATGGAGTGACTTTCACTTCACTAGGTTTGTCAATGAGAACTACACTAATTCTTAAATTTAAGAAGGTGGTGATGAAGACTCTCTCCTTTGCTAAATTTTAATCATGTTCCTCAAAGCATTCATTTTTGACTAGGCTTCAGTCTGGGCCCCTGTCCTGTCCTTGAGCTGTCTGTTTAGTCTTAACAAAGAATCCTGCTGTCTCCCCCCACACACAGCCTTGATATCTGATCACTCATGATATCAAGTTCCATCCCACACTTTTGATATATAAATACTTTGTCTGCCTTTGACAAGAATGTATTAGGCCACCTTAACAAGAATACCTTGCCCTAAGCATATTCTTTTAGTGATTTTCCATCCACTGAACTTCTTGCTCTGTTCATTGAATACAAATTCCCACCTATATTTCCTGTATTCAGATTTGACCACACTTTTCCCTATTGCAATAGTCATGACTGCTATTGTAGTTGCCTGAAATAAAGGTTGTCTTATCTTCCTTAACAAGTTTCAGAATTATTTTGGTGTATAATATTAGCTAGTGTTGGGGGAGTCAGTGAATGAATAACAAGTAATAAGAAGTCCTGAATTTTATGACAAATTATTAACTGGAGCTTAGAATTCATACTCTAACACTTAATTTAGTATCTTCAATAAAGTTCATACAATTTTTTTTTTTTTGCAAAATGGAAAACAAAATGCTAAGAAATAGAGGAAAACAATAGAAAGGGAAAGACTATGGATCTCTTCAAGAAAATCAGAGATACCAAGGAAATATTTCATGCAAAGATGGGCACAATAAAGGACAGAAATGGTATCAACCTAACAGAAGCAAAAGATATTAAGAAGAGGTGGCAAGAATACACAGAAGAACTGTACAAAAAATATCTTCATGACCCAGATAGTCACGATGATGTGATCACTCACCTACAGCCAGACATCCTGAAATGGAAGTCAAGTGGGCCTTAGGATGCATCACTACGAACAAAGCTAGTGGAGGTGATGGAATTCCAGTTGAGCTATTTCAAACCCTAAAAGATGATACTATGAAAGTGCTGCATTCAATATGCTTGCAAATTTGGAAAGCTCAGCAGTGGCCACAAGACGAAAAGGTCAGTTTTCATTCTAATCCCAAAGAAAGGCAATGCCAAAGAGTGATCAAACTACCACACAATTGTACTCATCTCACACACTAGCAAAGTAATGATGAAAATTCTCCAAGCCAGGCTTCAACAGTACATGAACTATGAACTTCCAGATGTTCAAGCTGGATATAGACAAGGCAGAGAAACCAGAGATCAAATTGCCAACATCTGTTGGATCATTGACAAAGCAAGAGAGTTAGAGAAAATATCTGCTTTGTGGACTATGCCAAAGCCTTTGACTGTGTGGACCACAACAAACTGTGGAAAATTCTTAAAGAATCTGGTACACCTGGCCACCTGATCTGCCTCCTGAGAAATCTGTATGCAGGTCAAGAAGCAGCAGTGAGAACTGGGCATGGAACAACACACTGATTCCAAATCAGGAAAGGAGTACATCAAGGCTGTATATTGTCACCCTGTTTATTTAACTTATATGCAGAGTACATAATGAGAAATACTGGGCTGGATGAAGCACAAGCTGGAATCAGGATAGCCAGAAGTATCAATAACCTCAGATGTGCAGATGACACCACACTTATGGCAGAAAGCAAAGAAGAACTAAAGAGCCTCTTGATGAAAGTGAAAGAGGAGAGTGAAAAAGTTGGCTTAAAACTCAACATTCAGAAAACTAAGATCATGGCATCCAGTCAAATCACTTCATAGCAAATAGATGTGGAAAGAGTGGAAACGGTAACATACTTTATTTTTGGGGGCTCCAAAATCACTGCAGATGGTGACTTCAGCTATGAAATTAAAAGATGCTTTCTCCTTGGAAGAAAAATTATGACCAACCTAGACAACATATTAAAAAGCAGAGACATTACTTTGCCAACAAAGGCCTGTCTAGTCAAAGCTATGGTCTTTCCAGTAGTCATATATGGATGTGAGCATTGGACTATAAAGAAAGCTGAGTGTCCAAGAGTTGATGCTTTTGAACTATGGTGTTGGAGGAGACTTTTGAGAGTTCCTTGAACTGCAATGGAGATCCAACCAGTCCATCCTAAAGGAAATTAGTGCTGAATACTCATTAGAAGGACTGATGTTGAAGCTGAAACTCACACTACTTTGGCCCTCTGATGTGAAGAACTGACTCATTTGAAAAAAATGCAGATACTGGGAAAGATTGAATGTAGTAGGAGAAGGGGATGTCAGAGGATGAGGTGGTTGGATGGCATCACCCACTTGATGGATATGAGTTTGAGTAAACTCCAGAACGGAGAAGGCAATGGCACCTCACTCCAGTACTCTTGCCTGGAAAATCCCATAGACGGAGGAGCCTGGTAGGCTGCAGTCCATGGGGTCGGTAAGAGTCGGACATGACTGAGCGACATCACTTTCACTTTTTACTTTCATGCATTGGAGAAGGAAATGGCAAGCCACTCCAGTGTTCTTGCCTGGAGAATCCCAGGGATGGGGGAGCCTGGTGGGCTGCCGTCTATGGGGTTGCACAGAGTGGGACACGACTGAAGTGACTTAGCAGCAGCAGCAACAAACTCCAGGAGTTGGTGAAGGATGGGGATGCCTGCCATGCTGCAGTCCATGGGGTAGCAAAGATTTGGACATGACTGAGCGACTGAACTGAACTGAATTTTTTTTTTTTTTTTTGGCAAAATGGAAAATACAATGTCATATCCCATTCTATCTATAAAGTGTTATTGTTGCATCACAAAATTGTGTCTGACTCTTTGTGACCTTGTGGACTGTAGGACCCCAGGTTCCACTGTTCTCTGTATCGCCCTGAGTTTCTTCATATTCATGTCTATTGAATTGCTGATGCTATCTATCCCTCTCATCCTCTGCTGCCCCTTTCTCCTTTTGCCTCTATCTTTCCCAGCATCAGGGTCTTTTCCAATGAGTTGGCTCTTCGTATTAAGTGGCCAAAGTATTGGAATTTCAGCTTCAGCAACAATCCTTCCAATGAATATTCAGGGTTGATTCTATTTTGAAATACCTGGTTTGATCTCCTTGCAGCCCAAGGGACTTTAAAGAGTCTTCTCCAATACCACAATTTAAGCATATGAATTCCTTGATGCTCAACCTTCTTTATGGTCCAATTCTCACATGCCTATGATGAAAATGATAGCGTTGACTATATGGACTTTTTTCAATAAAGTGATGTCTATGCTTTTTAATACACTGTCTAGGTTTGTCATTGTTTGTCATAGCTTTCTTCCAAGGAGCAAGCTTATTTTAATTTCATGGCTGCAGTCACTGTCTGCCGTGATTTTGGAGCCCAAGAATGTGAAGTCTGTCACTGCTTCAATATTTTTCCCTTCAACTTGCCGTGGAGTAATGGAACTGAATGCTCTGATCTTAGCTTTTCCCATGTTGAGTTTCTTTCTTTCTTTTTTTTTTTTTTTTTATTTGGGAGAAGTGCTTCTGAGTCTTTTTTTTATTTATTTTTTAATGTTTTTAATTTTAAAATCTTTAATTCTTACATGTGTTCCCAAACATGAACCCCCCTCCCACCTCCCTCCCCATAACATCTCTAGGGTCATCCCCATGCACCAGCCCCAAGCATGCTGTATCCTGTGTCAGACATAGACTGGTGATTCAATTCTTACATGATAGTATACATGTTAGAATGCCATTTGAGTTTCAAGCCAGCTCTTTCACTCTCCTCTTTTACCCTCATCAAGAGACTCATTAATTCCTCTTCACTTTCAGCAATTAGAGTGGTATCATCTGCATATGTGAGTGCTGGCGACGGAATGAAACACCAACACTGCAGAGTGGTTTGAATCTTTATATTTTAACACTTGCTTTTTACAGCTGCTTTATTTTATATCTCTTGCACAACAACCTACAGGCAAGTTGCCAAGCACTATGATTCAGAGACTATACAGTGTGCAGGCGCAGCGCGAGATAACCTTTATCTTGACTTATTTACTGCAGCTAAGACTTTGTTTTGGGGAACTTCCTTATCAACTTAGAATGCGTTTTGTCACTGGGTCTGTTCCTTTTGAAGAATCAGAGAAACATCCTTGTGTGCAAGAAATGTTCTTTTCCCACGGGAACAAACAGGGTTCTTAGCTGACCATCTCGTTTGCAAGAATGTTCAGCCCTGGTTGAGAGTCTCGTTTGCAAGCACTTCTCAACCTTCCTTATACCTTGTTCCCTACATATGAGGTTGTTGATATTTCTCCCAGCCATCTTAATTCCAGGTTGTGATTCATCCATCCCAGCATTTTGTGTGATATATTCTGGATGCATGCCTACTAAGTTGCTTCAATTGTGTCCTACTCTCTGTGACCCTATGGACTGTAGCTCCCCAGGGATTTTTCAGGCAAGAATACTAGAGTGGGTTACCTTACCTCTTCCCAACCCAGGGATTTTCCCAAACCAGGGGTCAAAACTACATCTCTTATATCTTCTGCTTTGGCAGGCAGGTTCTTTACCCCTAGTGCCACCTGGGAAGCCAATGATGTACCCTGCATAAAAGTTAAATATTAAGAATGACAATATACAGCCTTGTCATACTCCTTTCCCAGTTTTTTGAACCAGTCAATTGTTCGATATCCAGTTATAACGTTTGCCTCTTGACCTGCAAAAAAGTTTCTCAGGAGGCTGGTAAAGTGGCCTGATATTCCCATCTCTTTAATAACTTTCTACAGTTTGTTGTGACCCACACAGTCAAAGGAATAAAGCAGAAGCAGATTTTTTTTTTTTTCTGGAATTCCCTTGTTTCTTTATGATCTAATGAATGTTGAGAATTTGATCTCTGGTTCCTCTGCCTCTTCAAAACCCACCTTGTACATGTGGAAGTTCTCAGTTCATGTACTGCCTGAAGGATTCTGAGCATAACCTTGCTAGTGTGTGAAATGAATGGAATTGTTTGGTAGTTTGAATGTTGTTTGGCATCACCCTTCTTTGAGATTGGAATGAAAACTGAACTTTTCCAGTCCTGTGACCACTGCTGAGTTTTCCAAATTTGCTGGCATATTGAGTGCAGCACTTTCACAGTATCGTCTTCTGTATTTTAAATAGCTCAGCTGGAATTCCATCACCTCTAATAGCTTTGTTTGTAGTAATGCTTCCTAAGGCCCATCTGACTTCATACTCCAGGATGTCCAGCTCTAGGTGAGTTACTACACCATCTTGACTGTGTGGGTCATTAAGATCCTTTTTGTATAGTTCTTCTGTGTATTCTTGCCACTTCTGCTTAATCCCTCTGCTTATATTAGGTTATTACCATTTCTGTCCTTTATAGTGCCTATCCTTAAATGAAATAGTCCCTTGATAACTGTAATTTTCTTGAAGAGATCTCTAGTCTTTCCCATTCTATTGCTGTCCTCTATTTCTTTGCACTGTTCATTAAAGAAGGGCTTCTTATTTCTCCTTGCTATTCTCTGAACTCTGCATTCAGTTTGGTATAGCTTTCCCTTTCTCCCTTGCCTTCCACTTCTCTTCTATTCTCAACTATTTGCAAAGACTCCTCAGGCAAGCTCTTTGCCTTCTTGCATTTCTTTTTTGTTTGAGATGGTTTTGATTATCACCCCCTGTATGATGTTATAAACCTCTGTCCTTAGTTATTAAAGCATTCTATCAGATCTAATCCCTTGAATCTGTCTCCTCCACTGTATAAGAATAAGGGACTTGATTTAGGTAATATCTCAATGACCTAGTGGTTTTCCATACTTTCTTGAATTTAAACCTGAATTTCTTAATAAAGTGCCCATGATCTGAGCCACAGTCAGCTTCAGATCTTCTTTTTGCTTCTCCATATTTGGTTGCAAAGAGCATAGTCAATCTGATTTGAGTACTGACCGTCTGGTGATGTCCACGTGTAGAGTCATCTCTAGTGTTGTTGGAAGAGGGTATTTACTATGACCAGTGTGTTCTCTTGACAAAACTCTTCTAGCCTTTGCTCTGTTTCATTTTCTACCCCAAGGCCAACTTTATTTGTTATTCCAGGTATCTGTTGACTTCCTTGTTTTGCATTCCAGTCCCCTATGATGAAAAGGATATCATTTGTTTGGTGTTAGTTCTATAAGGTGTTGTAAGTTTTCATAGAACTGGTCAACTTCAACTTCTTCGGCATCAGTCATTGGGGCATAGACTTGGGGTTACTGTAATGTTGAATGGTTTGCCTTGGAAATGAACCTAGATCATTCTGTCATTTTTGAGACTGCACACAAGTACTACATCTTGGACTCTTTTGTTGACTATGAGGGCCACTCTATTTCTTCTAAAAGTATCTCCACTTAAATTTTGTACTGCCATAGTATTTTCTACAGTATTCCCGCTTTCAAACATTGTTAAGTAACTTTAACAATAACTGTAGTTTAACCATTGGTTAAGCTAAGAAATTTAGACAAGATTTAATTTGAGCAAGTCTCCTTCTGGGTCTGAATTTCCATTTAGCTATCTGAAATGATGGAGTGAAGCACTTGGATGAAATTATTCCTATAGTTCATTCATTTGAAACCTTAAGCTTATTGACTTTATAAAGAAATATGAAAATACTCCTAAAGAGGGATGTTTCCTCTAGGAAAGTGTCCTGATGCAGGAGATATACAATCCTTCTGCAACTTAACATGTGTCTATCAGAGAAAAGGCCAGGAATATACACTTTCCATAATTGGTTTGTTTAAAAGAAACAAATACAACTCTGTGTAAGGTGACAGTTTTCTCACAAATCACCTAAAAATTGGGAAAATTTTGAACTAAATGAGCAGTTAGCTTACAAACAGATTTGTTCTAACTTCACAGAATTAAAAGGGCTCTGGAGTTATGTATGGGTTAGAGGGAGAGAGAAAATGTTAATCTGCCTTTGGAACTAAAAGTTAGTTCATCCCAGGTTTTATTTCCTTTACCTGTGTGAATGACTATTTAGAAAGGTATCTTTTGTCTTAAAATAGCAAATTTCAAACAATATTTTGTCATAAATACCAAAATAATACAAGAAGTAAAATCAAAACAAGAATATAAATTTTGTTTATACTGATATAGCTATATTACTTATTCCCCTTGAAACTAATCACATACATTTACTGAAAACACAATTACACATAAAGTATAGTCATTAATAAGAGTGACAATATGGTAAATGTGTCTAAAGTTGTGCAGTTACTGCTCATTGTACACTTTGTAGTAGTTACCTTACAGGTCTGCATTCTTTATCCAATGGATATATAATTACAGTGATTTAAGATTGTGAATAATAGTATTTATACCAATAAGACAAATCATCTCATTACACATTTTTTGGTTATTGTTTAAAAAAATCCAAAATCACTGCAGTTGGTAACTGCAGCCATGAAATTAAAAGGCACTTGCTCCTTGGAAGAAAAGTTATGATCAACCTAGATGGCATATTAAAAAGCAGAGACATTGCTTTGCCAACAAAGATCTGGAAGTCAAAGCTATGGTTTTTCCAGTAGTCATGGACAGATATGAGAGTTGGACCACAAAGAAGGTTGGGCACCGAAGAATTGATGCTTTTGATCTGTGGTGTTGGAGAAAACTCTTGAAAGTCCCTTGGACTGCAAGGAAATCAAACTTGTCAATCCTAAAGGAAATCAACCCTGAATATTCATTGGGAGGACTGATGCTGATGTTGCAGCTCCAATACTTTGGCCACCTGATGGGAAGAGCCAGCTCATTTGAAAAGACCCTGATGCTGGGAGAGACTGAAGGCAGGAGGAGAAGGGGATGACAGAGGATGAGATAGTTGAATGGCATCACTGACTCGATGGTCATGAGTTTGAGCAAGCTCTGGGAGTTGGTGATGGACAGGGAAGACTGACATGCTGCAGTCCATGAGGTCATAAAGAATCAGACAAGATTGAGCAGCTAGCCAACAAAACAAAAAGGAATTGATCAACATTGAAAACTACGTAACACTGAATTTGCCAATTACTTTTGGCTATTAAGTACCTGGAGACATACAGACACACAGGTATAAACACACATCTCACACCTAGCATCAAAGAAGACATCAGTGAAGACATTCAGAATGGGCTGTAGGTTGTGAGTGAAATTCCAAAACAAATTATGAAATAGTTTCAATAAATAAAGACACGTTGAAAACACTACAAAACTCACCAAAGAGCTCTTTCAAAGTAGCGCTGTTTATTCATGTGAACAACCTAGATAATTATTTTTAAAAACTGATATAAGGTAAACTTTCAGAAGTAATGGACACAAATTTATCATTTAATGTATATTCTTTCTTCAGAATATATGCTTAATTGTAAAGTTCAGATTTTTCATTGTTTCATATTTTTCTTTAAGGAAAATAATTCAAATGTAAAGTCTTGAAGATAAAAGAGGTTGCTAATTTGCCACATTAAAAAAAAATGAAACAAAATAGAATACGAGTAACATAAATACTTGATATCTTAGTCCTTTTGAGCTGCTATAACAGAACGCCTTAGACTGGGTGACTTATAAACAACAGAAATGTATGTCTCATATTTCTGGCGGCTATGACTTTAAGATCAAGGCACCAACAGATTCAGTGTATCCTGAGAGCCTGCTTCCTGGTTCATAAAAGTCTGTTTCTTTTTTGAGGGGTAGGAGGTAGGGTGAGCTGTGTCATAATGTGATGATTACAGGAACTAACTAGGATTTTTTTTTTTTTTTTTTTTAACAAGGGCAGTAATCCAATTTATGAGTGTTTGGTTTCACACAGTACAAAATCTTATTGAGATCGTTCTAAATTTGAATAAGTAATGTCTCTGTTACATTTGCTCCTGATGTTATTCGAAATTTGAAGGTACTTATTAAGATTTTTGGAGAAGGCAATGGCAACCCACTCCAGTACTCTTGCCTGGAAAATCCCACGGACGGAGAAGCCTGGTAGGCTACAATCCATGGGGTCGCTATGAGTCGGACATGACTGAGCGACTTCACTTTCACTTTTCACTTTCATGCACTGGAGAAGGAAATGCCAACCCACTCCAGTGTTCTTGCGTGGAGAATCCCAGGGACAGAGGAGCCTGTTGAGCTGCCGTCTATGGGGTTGCACAGAGTCGGACACAACTGAAGTGACTTAGCAGCAGCAGCAGCAGCAGCAGCAGCAACAGCAGCAGCGGCAGCAACAGCAGCAGCGGCAGCAACAGCAGCAGCGGCATTAAGATTTTGAAGTTCCTCAAACAATACTTTCCCCCCAGTTTTAGATAACAGACAAGGTAGTTTCAGGAAGGTAATTCCTGAACTCAACAGCTTAGGGAAAGAATCAGACTGAAGCTCAGCTACATTGACTGTTGCCACATCAGTCTCTTCAAAAGAGAAAAATAAATCTCGATAATTTCTTCCTTTTTCTCCTTCTAAAGACTGTATTTAAGATTTTGTACTTAGTTTGTCATTATATATATATACATATATATATATACATAATATCATGTTTTCTTTACTTCTTACAGCACTTTAAAGAGTGAATTACCTCTTCATAATATTATATTTTAAATGTATTAATTTATCTGATCTATTTTTTTTAACTTTGTCTCATAAGCACTGTATATTTTCAGATCCAAATTGCATTTCCATAGTAACTTTCTCTGGAAAGCTAAAATTCCTATGAATTTCTGAATATCAGAAATTACTTTAAAATACTGAATTATACTTATGATACCTATCTTTTTCTAGTAATTGATGACAGACTACTAACTAATATATCTTTGGGATCTTAAAAGATTTGTAGGTGACAAAAGGCAAATTGGATAAATTGGACTACATCAAAATATGTGTCAGAAGATACAGTCAATAGAGTGAAAAGGTAACCCACAGAATGTGAGAATATATTTGTAAATCATATATCACATAAAATTAATGATAAGAATGTAGAAAGAGCTCCTGCAACTCACCAATAACAGAAAACAACCCAATTAAAAATGGACAGAGGACTTGAATAGATATTTAACCAAAGAAGATGTAAAAGTAGTCAGTGAACACATGAAAATTTGCTCAACATGGATCAAGTGGTGAAGAATCCACCTGCAATGCAGGAGATGCAGGTTTGATCCCTGGGTCAGGAAGATCCCTGGAGAAGGAAATGGAAAACCACTCCAGTAGATTTTCCAGCCTGGAAAATCCCATGGACAGAGGAAGATGGAGGGCTACAGTGCAGGGTTGCAAAGACACGACTGAGAACTGGATGGATGGATACTTATGACAATCGATTTTTGCAAGTTGAAAGGCATTAAAAATTCCAAAGAAACTTAGGAACACTATGTTTTGTTGCATTTTTATTAACATATATTAATTTTTAAATAATTTTTGGCATTAAGTTTTTAAACAGGGTCATCCATATAAGGTTTATATGTTAAATTATTGTCTTTGTATTAGTTAAATAGATAATTCTGTTTTCTAACCATGTCACAATCTATACATATTTACAATCCCAGACTTATTGGCAATCAATGCTATCAGTGTCAAAAACCCAATCCTGAATCCAGCAGTATTTTGCATCTTTAAACCATATGCAAAATATTATAGTGAATCACCAACTAGTTTGGTTAATGATCTCTACCTAGACATGAAAATGCAACAGTTCAAAATATTTTCCACTAGAAGATTTATAATTTCTTGATAATTATTAACATGTCTTCTCTTCTCATTCAACATAAAGCTTCTGAAAGCAGTTGTCTTCATTTTCTGTCTTTAAGATCCTTCAAATGTTTTCCACAAAATGTACTTTAGTACCTATACAATGTATGTCATCAAGGACAGAGTTTATACCACACACAGATTTCTTACCAGCTATTAAATAATTTATCAAAGGGTAGCAACTGCTATTCACTATGAAGCTTCACAGATGTGAAGCCACATGGTAATTGGTGAAAAAAATCTCATTGCATTTGTTCTTAGTGGTAACTATGGTTCTATTTTGAAGAAAAGTCCCACACAAGGATTTCATATTCTTTGAAGCATTTTATTGATATCAATAGGCTACCCACTAATATAAATTAAAATCTGGGAAAATGTTTCTAAAGCTGTAACATAATTATACAGACTTCTGGAAGAAAATCTCAATGCTTTATAGTTTGTCTCAAATATAATCGTTGGATACTAAATGGTGTAAATATATTTATTACGTTTCCTTCTTATTTTTATTCCAAGTTACATTTTAGGCCTCAAATATGCATATTTTGAATGTTCTTTAAGTAAAATCTAAGTTCATATGGAAAGAAAGATAAAAGGAAACCATAAGCTTTTATTCAGTCACTTATTTAATTATATCCAAACTCATCTACTCTCCAGAAGAAAAACATGCATTGCATGCTTTCTTATAATTTTTTAATGATTAATTAAAGCTTTTAAATTTTTAATTTTATTAATTAAAGCTTTTAGTTTTTATTTGACTCAGAAGAACAAAGTTCTTTTAGTTTTTCATGTGAATTTACTTTATTGGAAGTACAATGTGTGCCTCAGATTTCCACTGTGTACAGTAATGGACATGAAATTATTAAATCAGAATAAACTTTTAATGGTTTAAATTGTCTTGGTATTGAAATTTAGACTTAATAGTAGTTTTTCTAGAAAGAAAATGCTCTATCAACAAATTTGATGCATTTGAAACAAACAATCCCCAAATCTACAAAATTGTGGTCAATTATTTAAAACATATAATACTCCCCAGTTTACAAAGCAGAGGTCATAAAATAATTTTCAACCTGCACATAATATTCCATCATAAATATTTATTGACAATTTAAGAAAAGTTGCATTGTACTAGTGCTGGGTTTTAAGCTAGTACATAGATATCATTTGCTTAAACTCAGTTGGGAGTCTCAAAAGATGTAATTTACAAAACTGTCCTGCAATAGAATTGCCAGAATGGGAATAGAAAAATGAAGACCAAAATTTGAACAGAAAGACTTTTGTGATGTTTAAATATTTTATACTATATTCATACATATTCTTATACGTATAAGGAACATTTTATATATAATTATATCCTATTTTTATACTATTCTTTTATACTATTTTATAATATTCTTCATATACTCTATTGGTAAACAAAGCTACTAAGACAGCTTTTGATTGTTCTCCAATCACATCAGTAGTCTAGAGAGCTTGTGTCAAAATCCAGGGAATCCCTTCACATTCTCTAGGCAAAGAGTAAATTGAACTCTGCATTAGGTCCCTAATAGATGGACCGATCATACATTCTGCTAGAACCAATGCCATTTAGCTTTGTCACTTTCTAGGCAGTAAATACAGATTTATTTTGCAAGTGATGCTTATCTAGGATAATTTCTCTCAGCTATAAGTGGATACTATCCTATTGAATATTTATTTTACAACAATGTACAAAATAGGTTATTTGAAAGAGCTAAAAAAAAAAAAAAAGCTCACCTTCCAGGAACAACATATTCACATTTTACTTTATTTCACTTGGAGAAGTAATAAAACATCCTCGCCCAGCTTGCATCAGGGATTCAACCTAGATTGTTGCAGTAAAAACTCACAAGAAAAATACCTACATGATGACATCTGGAAATGCTCCAGACAAACCTCTTCCAATACACAATCCATCTGGCTCTTGCCTATGAGAAAATCTTCAAAGAGAAGCAGAATACAGTGCAGATATTCTCTCAGGTGACACCCAAAGGGATCTGCAAACTCATCTGGTTTATCTTTGCTTGACTGAATCTGCTTCAATTTGGTATCTGTTGGTATGAAACTTCTTTTCGTTTCTTTTAACAGAGTGTCCTGTTTATGGAGTTATAGCCTATAAGCTCATTCATTTGTCTAAGTTTTAGCCTCTATTCTTTTCTTAAAATATTTCCAATATTATTTATTTCAGGATATTCAGAATAATTCCCTGTGCTGAACAATAAGGACTTATTGTCTGTCTGTTCTATATATACTAGTTTGTATCTGCCAATTTTAAACTAAGACTCCAGTCTTTCTCCAACCTCTCCTCCACCTTGGCAACCACAAATCTGTTCTCTGTCTGTGAGTCTGTTTCAAGCCTCCATTCTTTCTTGGACAATGTTATGTTACTTTTTTATAGTGAAACACAAGGAAGAAGAGTCTTTTTTTTTTTTTAATTGAAGGATACTTACTTAACAATGATATGTTAGTTTCTGCTGTACAACACCATTAATCACCGATAAGTGTACATATATCTCCTCCCTCTTGAGCCGCCTTCCCATTCTCCCCACACTGATCCTGAACCTTCAGGTCATTACAAAGCATCAAACAGCTCGCTGTGATATACAACAACTTCCCACTTCTTTTAAACCTTTAATTTCATATTGTACCTGTTTTGAGAGGATAAAATTGTCCCTACAGAGCTCCTCGTGTCTTGCCTTCATCTCTCTTTGCCTCCTAAATTATTACAAGGATGGAATAGAATGGCACATATACTGAGAAACTTTTCTTCCTTTTTCTGTTCCCTAAAGCTGTGAAAATGTATCCCCTGCTTGAAAATCCGATAGATTTTCACTCATGTTTTATTTCATATAACTTGTGCATTTGGTACTCTATGGCCAAATTTGCATGGTATGCCAGGTGTTTCTTGACTTCCTACTTTTTCATTCCAGTCCCCTATAATGAAAAGGACATTTACACTTTTGGGGGTTGTTAGTTCTAGAAGGTCTTGTAGGTCTTCATAGAACCATTCAACTTCACCTTTTTCAGCATTACTTGTCGGGGCATAGACTCGGATTACTGTGATATTGAATGATCTGCCTTGGAAATGAACATAGATCATTCTGTCATTTTTGAAATTGTATCCAAATACTACATTTCAGACTCTTTTACTATGATCACTACTCCATTTCTTCTAAGGGATTCCTGCCCACAGTAGTAGATATAATGATCATCTGAGTTAAATTCATCTATTCCAGACCTTTAGCTCGCTAATTCCTTAAATGTCGACATTCACTCTTGCCGTCTCCTGTTTGACCACTTACGATCTGCCTTGATTCATGGACCTAACAATCCAGATTCCTGAAAAAGTTCAGTTTCATTCCAACCTCAAAGAAATGCAGTTCAAAAGAATGCTCAAACTATCGCACAATTGCACTTATCTCACACGCTAGTAAAGTAATGCTCAAAATTCTCCAAGCCAGGCTTCAATAGTATGTGAACAGTGAATTTCCAGATGTTCAAGCTGGATTTAGAAAAGGCAGAGGAACCAGAGATCAAATTGCCAACATCTGTTGGATCATAAAAAAAGCAAGAGAGTTCCAGAAAAACAACTGCTTCTGCTTTATTGCCTATGCCAAAGCCTTTGATTGTGTGGATCACAACAAACTGTGGAAAATTCTTACAGAGATGGAGATACCAGACCATCTAACCTGCCTCTTGAGAAACCTGTATGCAGGTCAGGAAGCAACAGTTAGAGCTGGACATGGAACAACAGACTGGTTCCAGATAGTGAAAAGAGTACATCAAGGCTGTTTATTATCACCCTGCTCATTTAACTTATATGCAGAGTACATCATGAGAAATGCTGGGCTGGATGAAGCACAAGCTGGAAGCAAGATTTCCAGGAGGAATATCAATAGCCTCAGACAGGCAGATGACATGAACCTTATGACAGAAAGAAAAGAACTAAAGAGCCTCTTGATGAAAGTGAAAAAGTTGAGGAGAGTGCAAATGTTGGCCTAAAGTTCAACGTTCAGAAAACTAAGATCATGGCATCTGGTCCCATCACTTCATGGCAAATAGATGGAGAAACAGTGGAAACAGTGTCAGACTTTATTTTTTTGTGCTCCAAAATCACTGCAGATGGTGATTGCAGCCATGAAATTTAAAGACGCTTACTCCTTGGAAGAAAAGTTATGACCAACATAGACAGCATGTTAAAAAGCAGAGATGTTACTTTGCCAACAAATGTCCATCTAGTCAAGGCTATGTTTTTTCCAGTAGCCATGTATGGATGTGAATATTGGACTATAAAGAAAGCTGATAGCCAAAGAGTTGATACATTTGAACTGTGATGTTGGAGAGGATTCTTGAGAGTCCCTTGGACTGCATGGAGATCCAACCAGTCCGTACTAAAGGAGGTCAGTCCTGAGTGTTCATTGGAGGGAAATTCCAATATTTGGCCACCAGATGTGAAGAACTGACTCATTTGAAAAGACTCTGATGCTGGGAAAGATTGAAGGCAGGAGAAAAAGGGGACATAAAAGAATGAGATGGTTGGTTGGCATCACCGACTCAATGGACATGAGTTTGAGTAAACTCCAGGAATTAGTGATGGACAGAGAGGCCTGTTGTGCTTCAGTCCATGGGGTTGCAAAGTGTCAGACATGACTGAGCAACTGAACTGAACTGAACTGTATATTTTGTAAACTTGTATATTTGGAGAGTTTAAGTCTAAAATTGTTAACATCACAGACCTTATCAAAATTGCCGCAGAGTCATACCATTCGAGCTTCTAACACTCAAAAATTGCAAATTTTGAATTTTTATAAACCATTGGCACCATGATTAGGATCACAAATGTGTACAATATATTTCCCTCATTAGTAATTAGTACTGAGCACTCAGGAGGCAAGTATTTTCTAAACTCCTTATATGGATTTTCTCTCTATATCAAAATAATTGAAGCTAGCACTGTTATTCTCAATCTACACATAATGAAATGGAAGCACTAGGACTTTATGATAGACATCCATATTTATGTAACCAATCAATTGTGGAACTGGCATCCAGTTTGCAAAGTGAGTTTAATAGTCTGAAAATCATCCTTTAGCACTGAATTTTCATCTCAAAATTATTTATGTTAACATGAATTAATGAATAAAATCATTAATGTATGAGGCTGAGATTTTATAAAGCATTTACTTTACTTGAATGTTGGGATCCCCTCCATAATTTTCTTTCTAGTACTGTTTATTTCTAAAAAATTCATCTTCATATATGTTTATTCAACCTATATTCATTATCTTCATAAATATTTATATATGAATGACTTTTTAGTTTGAAAATATGTGGTCTTGACTTTTCTCATTGAGATCTGTTCCAAAAAGGAAACTTTGCAATCTCTGCTTTACACCACCTGCCTTTGGAATGATTAATTTCTTCGATGACAGAGAGCACTTATATGGCCAAGAAGAAAATGTCAAGATCCTTGTTCATTGTCAAAAGTGTCTGAAGCTATTGACATTGAATCTAGAATCTTGACTTAAGTGTGTTCCCTAAGACCTCCTCATCATATTCCTGATCTTAAAACCACTCTCAGGACTTATTGCAGTGTCTTTTTGCTCCATGAACTACAGGAGTAAACAGCTGCCAAAGTTCATGCATGGCCCACAAGGACAAGAAGATGGAGAAAAAATTGTGCTATTTCTCTGCATAATGATAAGAATAGCTAAAGTAACAATAAAATAATACCGTAGGAAGCAAGATTGTCTGTAAGGATTATATGTGATGGACAGCACTAAGAAAGATAAAAGGGGATTATATTAGCAGTATAATGTTTCTCTTAGTCAATGGGCAAAGTCCCCCCTTGAGTTAAAGAGATAAATTTTTCCAAAATACAAACATACACACACAATTACTCCTTGTTCACCTTCCAGTTGGCTAATAGTATGATAACATATAGTTAGTTTGTACAGAATGATTTCTTACCTGGATGTTTTTAAAATTTATTCATTATATGTTAATTTTTTTTTCAAATGAACATGTATGATGTTTTTTACTGCCCATGTTCTTAAAGAGCTTTTTTTAAGTCAGTGGAAAATTCTGAATATAAATATTGTTACTGTAAGATTAGCTGAAGGAAAAGATGCTGATTTAGAAGCAATGATTTTAGCTAATAGATGATGCAAAGGGATATTTCAATTGATTTGTAGATCAACTAATAGATTATATTAGTGGGTCCAAATTTAAAACTGTAACTTATGGGCACATATATTCCTATATACACATACCCACAGATGCACACAGGTGCTGGCACAAATTTGGAAGTTTTTACATTTCCTTCTCTTTATCTCCAAATCCACAGTGAATTAACCTTTGATAGGAGTGTCTTCTATTTAAATTTATCTTATGTTTATGCCAAATTGTTTCTGTTGTGTTCCACTCTTTGTGACCCCATGGACTGTAGCCCACCAGGCTCCTCTGTCCATGGATTCTCCAGGCAAGAATACTGGAGTGGGTTGCAACGCTGTTCTGCAGGGGATCTTCCTTATCCATGGATCAAACCCACGTCTCTTAAGTCTCCTGCATTGGCAGGTGGATTCTTTACCACTAGCACCACCTGCGTAGTATCAAAAGTATTTCTAGATTATGGCAAAGATCTAGAGATTTAAATGAACACATTCAGAATTCAGAATCAATGAGATATGGAGGCCAGTTTTTTTTTTTTTTTTTTAAGTAAAAATGAAAGGCTATAGCGGTGAGTGTATATAGCAGAACAACTGAGGAAATAGTGAGATTCTCCAGAAGGGAAAAAAAAAAAAAAAGGTGTCTGCACTGGTCATACCTAGGCTTACTTTGGGGCACTTTTTCAAACTGAAGCTTATCTAGAGGAATATGTAAAATTTGGGGAAAAAATAAAGAAGTTGGAACAGTGTTCAAATCTAAACTGATCAAGAGGAATATTAAAGATCTGGAAAAATGTGTTGATGGATTTGAACGTTTATTACCAAAAAGGAAATAATTTAGTGGGAACATGACATTAGAGAGGCATAATTCTGTTCAGAGAAACATTCCAATGGCTAAAACTATTCCAGTGAACTGTACTGTATGAAAAATGTGTCTTAAATGGTTGTAATCCTTTACAGCTTCAGTGTCTAAAAAAAAAAAAAAAAAGTACAATTGCTTTATAAAGTTGCACAACACAGTGTATTGGTGCTACGTACACATGTATTCTCTCCCTTTGAGCCTTCCTCTCAACCACCCACCATCAGACTCCTCTAGGTCATCCCAGAGCACCAGGCTGGGCTCCCTGTGTTATACAGCAACTTCCCACTAACTATCTCTTTTAACATGGCAGTACACATATATATGTCAATGGTCCTCTTAGTTCATCCCACCCTCTCCTTCCCTCATTGTGTCCACAAGTCGGCTGTCTAAAATTCCTGTCTCTATTTATGCCTTGCAAATAGGTTAATCAGTCCCACTTTTCTAGATTCCACATATATGTATTAAGATATGATATGGTTTTCTCTTTCTGACTTATTCTGAGTCTTTTTACATTAATGATTTTACTATTCTCTTACAACTTAAATGAAACAATGCAAAGTGGACATTTATAAAGGGTGAAACTGAGGACAAGAAAGATACAAAGTCATTACACTTTCAAATCTCAAATATTGATTTTGTTATTCTAACCATCTTTTTTGTTCACTACTTCACAGTGGTCTCTAGTAGGTCCGATGGCTTGGGTGATATGGCTTAGTTATGTAAGTGCCTAGAGCTGAACCTAAGGGAAGTTAGAGAGGAGTGAAGAGGAGTACAGATTGTGGAACTAGATGGTGTTAATACCAATCCTAACTCTAACTCCTACTAGCATTTTCTCCTTTGTAAAATGGTGTTAAAATATGTGCATGCCTTAAAATACCGGTCGTAAGGTTGTCTGACTTTACCTCAAGTCGAGAACCTCAGGGTGACCTGGCGACATCACCCGCTTTTCTTCACCAGATCATTCTGCTCTGAGGTCTAGGAATTGGAAATATTCAATAAGGAAATATATTGTTTCAAAAGTGAAATATACTCAAGGCTTATCTAGATAATCTGAACTCCTAATGAAATTTTTAAAAAATCACACACAAAATATTTTTTGTAAGAATTAAACAAGTTATGGAATGTATTTAGTAGCATGTAAGAACTCTGCGGAGAAGGCAATGGCACCCCACTCCATTGTTCTTGCCTGGAGAATCCCAGGGACGGGGGAGCCTGTTGGGCTGCCGTCTATGGGGTCACACAGAGTTGGACACGACTGAAGCGACTTAGCAGCAAGAACTCTGTGTTAGCTGAGATCATCAGAATCATTACCATCATCATTTGGCATATGAAAGGTGCTCCAAACATGTTAGCTTCTTAATATAGCCTCCAAAATGTGTTACTTTGGGGGGGAAATTTTTTTTAATTTATTTTTAATTGGAGGATAATCACTTTATATTATTATTGTTTTGGTTTTTGACATATATCAACATGAATCAGCCATAGGAATATGTCCTTTCCCTCTTAAACCTCTCTCTTGCTCCTTCCCTCTTGAGCCTCTCTCCCACCTGCCTAGAGGATAGATTTATATTTTGTAGTAGGAACTGTGGCAATACAGGAGTTGAGAGAGTGTGTGGTGGTGGTGGTGGTTTAGTCTCAAAGTCACGTCCGACTCTTGCAACCCCAGACTGTAGCCTGCCAGACTCCTCTGTCCATGAGATTTCCCAGGCGAGAATACTGGAGTGGGTTGTCATTTCCTTCTTCAGAGTGGGTAGTAAGTTTGAAAATGGTAACCTCTTGAGTTGACTTCTCACTCTGATATTCTGCTATGCATATTACTGTATTGTAGCTGCCAAACAGGTCACCCCCCAAACCAGATATTTCCTTGATTTTCTTTCCCCCTATGGGATGTATCCCTATGAGATATAACTCAATCCCATAGATTTCTAGACTAGATCCGAAGTGAAAGGAATGGAGGATGGGGTGGCTGATAGGTATTGGAATGCTAATATAATCTATATTAGATAAGGAGAATTTAAAATCTTATTTAGTAATATATGTGCAAATTGTGCTAACTGGAAGAATTTTCTTGAAATATTGTCTTGTTTTTAGTAGGTAGTATTTCCAGGCTTGCAGTCTCCTGACTTGCTAAAAATAAAAACCTCTTACTTGCCTTCTTGTTCACAGGGCTGAAATTCTTAGGACAATTACCAAGTTTACATATTTACTTTCGTACTCTAAACTACTCTTGGATTTATTTTCTTAACAACTTTCATATATGATGTACAGCAGTGTTAATTGTATTTACCATGTTGTATAGTACATCCCTGGTGCTTATTTATCCTATAACTGGAAGTATGTAGTTTTGACCACCTTCATCCAGTATCCCCTCCCACTACCCCCTGCCCTTGGTAATCAAAGACCTAATCTCTTTTACTATGAGTTTGTTTGTATGCTTGTTTGTTTTTGAAGTGTAATTGACCTATAACACTCTGTTAGTTCTTGCTATATAACATAGTGATTTTTCTATTCATTTCAACTCATCACCACAATCGGTCTAGTTATGATATGTCACCATACAAAAATATTACTTAGTTAACTGTATTCCCCACACATTTCATATGTGTGACTCATTTACTTTCCAACTGGAAGTTTGTACGTCTTCATCTTCCTCAATTTCTTTTCACCCCCTCATCCCCATCCCTTCTGTCAACCACCAGATTGTTCTCCAAATCTATGACCCTGTTTCTGTTTTATTTTGTTGTTGTTGTTCTTCATTTGTTTTGCTTTCTAGATTTCACATATAAGTGAAATCATACAGTGTGGGACCCTCAGACTGGGGATCCAGATGTGGGGCTCAGACCACTCACTACTTGGGAAAAACCTCTGCAAATGTCATTATCCTCCCATTTGTGTGTTACTTGCCTGAGGGTGGTAATCGTCACTGTGCAGCATCTTCACTCCTCCCATTGTTCTTGTTGCGATTTCTTCTTTGCATCTTTAGTTGTATAAGACCTTTTCTCCTGTCTTATGGTTTTTCTCATCAGTGGTTTGACTGTAAATAGTGGAAATGTTGGCATTTCCGTGGGAGGAGGTGAACTCAGGGTCTTCTTGCTCTGCCACCTTGGCCACTCCACCATTTAGTTTTTCACTATTTGCTCAGAAATGTGTATGAAAGATTGGTAGACATTTTGTTATTATAAAACTCAAAGTTTATCTATGCGACAATGTCTTTTTTCTGGTGATGATGCAAAATTTGAATCAAATCTTTAAAAATGGCAACTTGTGGATATGAATTAGTTCATTTTGATTGCTTTTCGTCTCCTGTGCTAAGGGCAAAGTTTGACAACAGCAATAAAAGCAGTGCATTTTCTTTTTTCCATAAATGAAGCTTCAGGGTTTGGATTCTCTATGTGTGGGTGGATCTTTTATCATGTGCAGGAGAACCAAATACAACTAAACTGATGATTCACTCCTGCTTAGAGAAATGCTAATACTTCAGATTTCACTGCCATCTTTTCAGACTGAAATAGTTCACATTCTGAGCACCAAACAGGGAACCAAATTCAGTAGTAAGAGGATCAGGAGATGAACAGCTGTGTGGACTATAGCACTTTGGTTGTGGGGAAGCTGAGGTATATGTGGGATCTGCTATGGATGAGATGACAGAACAATAATGGTAAGTAGAATCATACAGGAAATTACACTCGATAGAGCAATAATGAAGAAACCATTCAAAATATACAGCGGTTTTCTCTAAGGAGGCAATTATGGTCCTTGTCAAAATGAATGGTTTCTTTTCTTCTTGTCTAAATACTTTCCCAAGGAATCCTATTTTAAAGAATTTTATGTAGATTTTCTCACTTGTTAAACTGATAATCTGCTGGATCTTTTACCATGTCCTACTCCCTGTTGCTTAACACTTATTTATTATTATTTCATTAGTAGTGTAGTTATAATAGAGTACCTTATTAGTAGTTTTATTCGCATTATTTTTTCCTTGCTGATGAATGACAATCAAAGAACCATCACTGAGTTTTTATTTTAAATTGCCCTAAACTGACTTTTCTATTCTTGAAAATGCTTAACAAACAGGATTCTGTAATCTTATCTGGTACCATACGTATTCATGAAGTTTTTTTTTTTCTTTATATCAAATCCAGATTGCTCCTATTAAAAATTATGTCCATTTCCTCTAGGTCACTAAGGATAAATGCAGTAGATGTTTAACATTTGCTATGTACTGACATTGAGGATGAAACTTGTTAGAGAGAAGTATAATTGTGATACATGGAGCAGAATGATGAAGAAAAGATGAATGTTTGTCAATATACATCAGGTAAATATGAAATCATTTAAAAAAAAACTCACAAAAATTTTCTGGAATGACACTCCCTAATCTCAGATTGCTGGGAGAAATATCAACAATCTCAGATACCACTCTAACGGAAGAAAGTAAAGAGGAATTAAACAGCCTCTTGATGAGGGTGAAAGAGGAAAGTTGAAAAAGTGGCTTAAAGCACAACATTAAAAAAACTAAGATCATGGAGTCTGGTGCCATCACTTCATGACAAATAGATGGGGAGAAAGTAGAAGCAGTGATTGATTTTATTTTCCTGGGATCTAAAATTACTGAGGATGGTGACTGCAGCCATGAAATTAAAAGATGCATTCTCCTTGGAAAGAAACCTATGACAAAAGTAGTCAGTGTATTAAAAAGCAGAGACATCACTTTGCCAATAAAAATCCATATAATCAAAGCTGTGATTTTTCCAGTTGTCATGTATGGTTGTGAGATTTGGACCATAAAGAAAGCTGAGTGCCAAAGAATTGAAGCTTCTCTGTGGTGCTAGAGAAGACTTTTGAGAGCCTTTTGAACAACAAGGACATCAAAACAGTCAATCCTAAAGAAAATCAACCCTGAATATTCATTGGAAAGACTGGTGCTGAAGCTGAAGCTCAAATACTTTGGCCACTTGATGCGAAAAGCTGACTCATTGGAAAAGATCCTGTTGCTAAGAAAGATTTAAGTTGGGAGGAGAAGGGGGTGATGGAGGATAAGATACTTAGATGGCATCACTGACTCAGTGGAAAAGAATTTGAGCAAACTCCAGGAGACAGTGAAGGACAGGGAAGCCTGCTATGCTTTAGTCCATGTAGTTGCAGAGATGGCCATAAATTTAGTGACTGAGTAACAACAAACTTCAATAACCTATTGCAACTCTTATTATCAGAAAATTATAGTAAGCTTATTAAAGTATAACAGAGTTCAATACACTCTGAAAAGTGAAAGTGAAGTCATTCAGTCGTGTCCGACTCTTTGTGACCCCATGGACTGTAGCCTATGAGGCTCCTCCATGCATGGAATTTTCCAGGCAAGAGTACTGGAGGGGGTTGCAATTTCCTTCCCCAGGGGATCTTCCTCACCCAGGGATTGAACCCGGGTCTCCTGCATTGCAAGCAGATGCTTTTACTGTCTGAGTCACCAGGGAAGTTCATATACTCTCTAGCCTTCTTATATTTTTACAGATTAAAATTTAGTTTATTCCTCTGCCCATGTATTCAATGTGGTAGGCAGTTAACAATTGCCTCACTATACACAACTTAGCTAGGAAACAAATCAATTAGAATGTTATTTACAGTTGTTCTGTGTTTTTAAATGTCATTTTTAAATGTCAGGCCTTACATATAAGTTTATAAAATGATTGGGATTAATTGAAACATTTTTAACTTATTCAATAAACATACATAGAAGTTGCCCAATTTCTGTATCTAAAGCTCTTAATAATTATACTCCATGGAATCTTCCCCCAAATATTATGGGATAATTAGCATAGATATTCTATTTTATCTTTGAGGAAAATGAAAACGAAGGACTATTTGAAGAAGCTATGGTATAGTCACTTGGTATACTATGCAGCCAGAAAAAGAAATGTAAAAGATCACTATATCATACAGTTTTAGCTTTAAACATTTATGGATGATTTAAATATAAAAAATTTAAAAGGAACATGCAATTCCTAAAAACTGAAAAAAATACATCAAGAAAATCACATTAAAATATTTTTTCAAGTTATTTTAGATAATGAATGTTGATTGTACATTTTAAAAATAATGTAATCTGAGGGTAAATAGATCTGCAATAAAAGCTTAAAATTCTTTTCAGTGGTTTACTGAGTGAAGCTACATTGGTGAGTTATAATATTATAAAACTACATACATTTCATAGAATAATACACATATTTAATTACTCTTTTTAGCAACCAACATGTACAATGTGACAGAATTTATGCAAGTATATAATTGACTATTCATAATCTATAATTAATATCAATTGAGAATGCCATATATATTTAATACATAACATATATTCAATATATTATCTATATATACTTTATACACAGAATACATTTCATTTTTTAGCTTTATTAGCTGAATTTGTCTAGCTATAATTCCAATTCAGTAGCAACAGATACACCTAGTGTTTGAATGTATTTCAGGTCTAAAGAGGAAAACCATTCATGAAGACTCTCTGATTCTTCTTTGCTAGAAAGTAATGAAGATATTTTCATTCCAAAATCACTGCAGATGGTGACAGCAGCCATGAAATTAAAAGATGCTTACTCCTTGGAAGAAAAGTTATGACCAACCTAGATAGCATGTTGAAAAGTAGAGACATTACTTTGCCAACAAAGTCCGTCTAGTCAAGGCTATGGTTTTTCCTGTGGTCATGTATGGATGTGAGAGTTAGACTGTGAAGAAGGCTGAGCACTGAAGAATTGATGCTTTTGAACTGTGGTGTTGGAGAAGACTCTTGAGAGTCCCTTGGACTGCAAGGAGATCCAACCAGTCCATTCTGAAGGAGATCAGCCCTGGGATTTCTTTGGAAGGAATGATGCTAAAGCTGAAAGTCCAGTACTTTGGCCACCTCATGAGAAGAATTGACTCATTGGAAAAGACTCTGAGGCTGGGAGGGACTGGGGGCAGGAGGAAAAGGGGATGAAAGAGGATGAGATGTCTGGATGGCATTACTGACTCGATGGACATGAGTCTGAATGAACTCTAGGAGTTGGTGATGGACAGGGAGGCCTGGCGTGCTGCGATTCATGGGGTCGCAAAGAGTCGGACACGACTGAGCAACTGAACTGAACTGAACTAAATGAAGATATTGGAAACTAATAAGCATTAGTGAACTTGTGCCAAGGGGAGCAAAGGGGAGTGAAGACCTACATCGTGGTCCAAAATTAAGCTGTTTAAGCATCAGAAAGAATCATGAGTGTAATGTGTAGATATACATTGCATTTATAAAAGACTGTGAAATTTCACTGATTGTTATATATAAACAGAAGAAACCAGCACCACAACAGTGGGTCGTTTTAAGCCAATTGACTAGAGCATGAACACTTTATTCTCAAGATTATCTATTTAGGAGAACAAATCTAGGCCATGGTCAGTTCTATCCTTTGTTCCCTTGTGTAAACTGCATTTCAGCTTTGATTATGAAAAGTTCTTCTTTACAGTAGTTTTCCATTGAATAAATGTAGAAAGTATTATGGAAACAGAAGAAATAAACGATAATCATGCAGCTCATTTGGAATAATTGATTCAAAGTTTACCAACAAATGAATGATTAGATGACAGGTTAACAGAATTTGTATGGTGAGAGTATCAAGGGTCACAAAGTGAATCTCTTGATCAAACTTAATATGGTTATAAAAAGAATTAAACTTTCCCTGATGAATTTCACAGATAAATTTGCTGAATACCTTATTAAATTTGCTTATCATGCAAATTTTTACCTATTTTGTTATAACAAGTATTTTTACTTTAGTCTTGTTGAGAAATTAAATATACTTTATTATCTATGAATTAATAGATGTAATAGATTGAAAATTTAAGGTAGAATTAACACCAACTCTTTTGTTGAAGTGATTTGGAGAGACCATCAGACATCTGTTTTTATTATTCAGAGGCAGTAAATTTGGTTTTATCTACTGTTTTATGTCATCTACTAAGTAACATGTCATGAAATGTTACCCCACATTAATTTTTTATATAATTTTACTTATGGTTATGCTAAGTCTTTGTCGCTACATGGCTTTTCCCCAGTGCAGTGAGCAGGGCAGCTCTCACGTTGAGATGCACAGGCTTCTCATTGTGGTGGCTTCTCTTGTTGTGGAGCATGGACTCTAGGGTGTGTGGGTTTCAATAGATGCAACTCCTGGTCTTTAGGGCGATGGCTCAATAGTTGTGTTGCATTGACTTAGTAACTCCACAGTATGTGGGATCTTCCCAAATGAGGGACTGCAGTCATGTCTTCTGCATTGGCAGGCAGAATCTTATCCACTGTACCACCAAGGAAGCCCTAATTTTTAATCTCTCTTTTTCTCTTAAAATATTTTCAGTGCAGTTCTTTTTAAAATTATTGTATTCTTATTTATTTTTAGCACCAAAAGCATTTTGTGTTGTGGTATAGCTAATTAACAATGTTGTGACAGTTTTAGGTGAACTGTGAAGGGACTCAGCCACACATATAGGCATTCTCCCCCAAACTCCCCTCCCATCCAAGCTGGCACATAACATTA